>NC_081566.1:18982893-19101653 GCF_022355385.1 Mustela nigripes
TGGAGCTGGGAGTCCGATGCGGGACTCGATCCCAGGACTCCAGGATCATGACCTGAGCCGAAGGCAGTCGTCCAACCAACTGAGCCACCCAGGCGTCCCTGAACCTGTCTTTTTAATTTTCCGCTTGAGTCAGATGGCTAAAGGCATCACAAATTTAAGCAAATCCAACCTAAATCTTTGACATCTTCCCTTTTTCTTCAATCCCAACCCTGTCCTTCCCCCAATCTTACTCATCTCAGTGAAAAGACTACCGTTCACCTAGTTGCTCCGGCTATAAGCTAAAATCCTAGGCTTGTCCTTGATTCTTCTTTCTTTTATTTCCTGGAAGCAGTCAGCCAGCACGTGTGACAGGCTCGATCTCACATCTGACTGAGTTTCCCGGCCTCCACTGCCACTGCCCTGGTCCACACCACTGTGGTCTCTCGCCTAGAAGAGCCTCCTCTTGGGTCTCCCTGCAGCCCATGCTCACCTGCTGCCAGGATAATCCTTCTAAAATGAAAAATCGAGGGCACCTGGGTGGCTTAGTCCCTTAAGCATCTGACTTTGCTTCAGGTCATGATCGTGGAGTCCTGGGATGAAGCCCTGTGCCCTGTGTCAGGGTTCTGTGCTCAGTGGGGAGTCTGCTTCTCCCTCTCCCGCTGCCCCCCACTCGTTCTCTCTCAAATAAATAAATCTTTAAAAAATGTAAATCAGGGCATGTCACTTTAAAAACCCTCTAATATTACCTCATTGCACCTTAATTTAAACCAGATTTTTTTTTTTAATACTATGATCTTCAGGATTGGCTCTTACTACTTCCATAAGCTTATCGTGTTTTTCTGGCACATGCTTTCCTTGGATATTAGCATGGCTGTTTGTTGTGGTTGTTGTTTCCTGTCTTTCCGTTGTCGTCCCAGATAGCTTTCTCTAACCACCCAGTGAAGTAGCCCTTAACCCTGTCACTCTGTCATGTTGCTCTGTTTTGTTTAATTTGTTATGCTTATCCCCACCCCAAATAATCTTTTTATTTAGGTATCTGTGCTTTGCTCTCCCCCAACTATAGTATAAACTTCATGAGAGTAGAGATCTTGTCTACCTTGTTCACCACATCATCCCGACAATCTAGAACAGCATTTATGTGTAAGAGATGCTCAGCAAATGTTCATTAAATGAGCAAATGAGCAAACTTTTATTTCTCCAGAAGCTTAAGTTAATTCATTCCCTGTCCACTACAAAGATATTAAGATTCCAGCTTGAGGTAATAATGATGGCAAAGTGGAAAAGGAAGGAGGAGGAGCAGTGAGTGCGCTGGAAAGAGTCCTGGATTCTAGCTGTGTGAGTGCGGGCAAGTTACTTAACCTCTCTGGTCCCTTTGCTATAATAGAAGCTGGAGGCAAATGGCAGTTTCTGAGTTCTCTTCGAAGAGACTCTGATTCTGTACTAGTTGGCAGAGCTCAACGAAGGTCTTTTCTAGGGAGATTGTCCTGCTCGCTCTATTGTATAGGAAACTGATGGTGCTCAGGGGCACTTCATCTCTTTTAATATCATAAACCAAAACAAACATGAATGCGCTGTCCCTTGGGCCTGAGCCGACTCCTGTACAAAGCACTTTGAATGCATGATGACAGCTAGTCCTCAGGACAGTTGAAGTGCAGTAGGCAGAGCACGTGCTGTCTTTCTGATGGCAAAATGGTGATGCGCCCAGAGTCACTCCACTGGTCTGGCACCAAGCCAGGACTGCAGCCCCGGTCCGCTGCTCACCGGGGCTGGTGGCCTGTCCACTGTGTCATGTTGCCCCCCACCTGATGGTTCACCTGCGCGCTTGGTAACCAGGTTGCTCGTGTGCAGTAGCACCAGGAACGTCTGAGGCCTTTCTTGCATAACAGCAGATTGTCTCATGTGCAGGTAAAAGGTGCGAGCTCTGTGACGACGGCTACTTTGGAGACCCTCTGGGGAGAAACGGCCCTGTGAGGCTCTGCCGCCTCTGCCAGTGCAATGACAACATCGACCCCAATGCCGTTGGCAATTGCAATCGCTTGACAGGAGAATGCCTGAAATGCATCTATAACACTGCTGGCTTCTACTGTGACCGCTGCAAAGATGGGTTTTTTGGAAATCCCCTGGCTCCCAACCCGGCAGACAAATGCAAAGGTAATCTCGCCATCGGCCAGGTTCTGTTACAGCCGTACTCATTTATTCTGAGAATTCATCTTGAGGTCGCTTTAGATATTTACAGATGCTTGGTCTAACGCAGCACTGTTCAGCAGAAACGTAGTATCAGACACTCATGTAACTGAAGTTTTCTTGTAGACACATCAAAACAAAGAGAAACAGATGAAGTTTACCTTTAAATCCTGTATTTTATTTACTCTGATATATCTACCATAGTATCATTTCAATGAGTCATCCACTAAAAATGATGGAGAGCCACGTTCTGTGTTCTGCGTACCAGCTTGTCAGAATCCCGCGTGTGTTTCCCATTCACAGCCCCTCTGGAGACTGGCCACGTCGCAAGCCCTCAGTAGCCACGGGCCACTCATGGCTGCTGCGCTGATCAGCTGAAATCGGGACAATCTGTAATGCTTACATTTTGCATCTCCTGCTGTCTCCGTCTCTTCCCCCAGCCTGTGCGTGCAATCCCTATGGAACCGCGTCGCAGCAGGGCGGCTGCAGCCCCATCACGGGCCAGTGCGAGTGTCTGCCCCACGTGACCGGCCGGGACTGCGGTGCCTGCGAGCCCGGCTTCTACAACCTGCAGAGCGGGCGCGGCTGCGAGAGGTGAGGGGCCGGCTGCTGTGGCGGGAAGGACGCTGTGCTTTTGTTTGTTTGTTTGTTTTCCATTGTGATATATGGGTTTTTATGAGTTCCCCGTAATGGTGGCCTTGATTTTGTTCAGGAATTATTTGAGTTCCTCACTCGAGAGGCAGTACTGGACAGTGGTACTGGAGCTACTGCGAGGGCGGAGTAGAGTGAAGCTGCCCTAGAGGTATCAGAGTCACCCAGGCGACCTTTCAGACGTGACACCTTCTGAGGCGCTTTCTGAGATGCTCAGGGTCAGGCTGTTGGGGGCCAGCAGCCTGGGAGTTTCTATTTTCAAAGCTCCTGGTCAGACCCGAGGGGGTGCCAGGTTGGAGAGCCCCTTTGTAGTGGTTTTAGGAGTGGACTAACCCTGTTCGTGGGTGAGGTTCGAAAGAGAGGTTCTGAGTAGAACTCATGGAAATTGCTTGAACCTCGGGTGCTTAATGACCCTTACCGTTTTGTTTTAATAGCCCTTTAGATTCTGTTTTCTGGTACAAATCACATCAGTTCTGCGCTGACCGGGGGTGGGAGGAAGGTTTGCTTAGAGTCTGTTTTTCTCACGGGAGAAACATCACGTGTTCATTTGCAGGTGCGACTGCCATGCATTGGGTTCCACCAACGGACAGTGTGACGTCCGCACCGGCCAGTGCGAGTGCCAGCCCGGCATCGCAGGCCAGCACTGTGAGCGCTGCGAGCTCAACCACTTCGGCTTCGGGCCCGAAGGCTGCAAACGTAAGGAGCTGGGAGCGTAGAGCTCTGAGTCTTTCCTGATTCCAGTTAGGACCACGGACTTCTACAGTCGGGGCTGTACCTAAGTCCTCACAGAGGCTTGAGGCTGTGAAAAGCCTCCTTTCCTGAAACTGGGGCTTGAGAGCTTCTCTCGTTCCTTGGCAGCCACCTTATTTATGTCTTCTTATGTCCCATTTCTGATTCTTTTTCCAGTCTTTTGTCTTCCCAAGGAAGGTCTCCCTTTGATCACCGGGCTTTCCCACTGTGCTTCACGAAAATTACATTCTTAGAGCAGATAATGAGACAGGGAGAGACTCTGCTCACAACTCACTTGTTGGCTGGCTTACCGGCTGCAGTCGCTTCCCACCCTTGGGGCCCTCTTGGTACGCTTGCATCTACACATCTGCTTCTCCTTGGCGTAAACACTTGCCTGGAATGAAGCCTCAGAACCGTTTGGTGTTTTGCTTTCCGAATTCCTTCATTTCTCCTGTGGAATGTAGCATAAATCATTGACCCAGTTCCGAGAACAAAGCGAGTAAACAAACTATAAAATAATGCAAAATATATATTAGCATTTGGGTTTTCTAGTTCCTTAATGAGAGAAATATTAAACAGCAGAGACAGGGAGGTGTAGTAGAATTCTTGAAATGCATGAAAGGGCACCGATGCGTCTAATAGTCTAACGTCTGTAATTACTCAGTGACGGGACGTGTGTCCCCTCGAAGGATGCTGCACTTTGGACTTGTGTTTGCTTAAAAATTTCTGTTCTCTCTCCGAAGCGACTTAACCATTTGAATTCTCGTAATTTGGCCTGTTTTTCAAGAACATACCTACGTATGATGAGAGTGCCATCAGCTTACTGATGTCAGTCTGAATTAAAAGACAATGCATTCTCCCTTCCTTTCTCTGTCATTGACTCTTTCTACTTTATTCTGCAGCCTGTGACTGTCATCCCGAGGGATCTCTTTCACTCCAGTGCAAAGACAATGGTCGCTGTGAATGTAAACAGGGTTTTGTGGGAAATCGCTGTGACCAGTGTGAAGAGAACTATTTCTACAATCGGTCTTGGCCTGGCTGCCAGGAGTGTCCAGCCTGTTACCGGCTGGTGAAGGATAAGGTAAGCTGTCCACAGGGCATTTGCTCATTCATTCATTCATTCAGTAGACCTTGAATGGGTGCTTCCTGTGTACTGAGCACTAGAGAACAAAGGAGGAGCAAGATAGGCATGGCCCCTGTCCTGAAAGACTTGTGTTCCAGTTGGGAGACAAATAATAAAAATTAAATAAAGAGATACTAAGATAAGCACCAGAAAGAACACAAACAGAGAATAACTGGGAGAACGACTTTATATAAGTCCTCTCTGAGGACATTTATTTAAGGTGAGATCTTAAGAATAAGAAGGAACAAGCCTAATGAGAAGTGATGGGTAGGCTGTTTCAGGCAGAGGGAGTGTGGGGTACAAGGACCTCAGAGGTGGAGGGTGTCTGGAGCCTCCTGAGTGAGGAGGGAGTGGTTTGTAATAAGACCGGAGAGGTTGGTAAGACAGCTCATGTCACACCATGTCAACCACAGGAAGGGATGTAGATTTTATTCCATATCCAGCATGAATGCACTGAGGAGTTTTAAGCTAGGAAATCCAGTTTATATTTTAAGAAGAATGCTCTGACTGCCATGTGGAGAATGATGGTTAGGAGTGGGGCAAAAGGGCAAGCCTGGATTGAACTGGGTAAGTATGTGTGTTTGGGGGGGCAGGGTATTAGAGAGGGCCAAGGATAGAGAAAGAGAATCACCAAGGATGCATCTTGGGTGTTTTGCTTAAGGTACGTGGAGGCATTGTTTATTGAAATGGAGATGACTCAGGGGAAGAAGATTTAAGAGAAGAAAGTCAAGAGTACAGTTTTGGATGTTGAGTTGAGATACCCATCAGAGCTGAGTGAGGTGTCAGGAGAGCAATCTAAAATGCAAGGGAGAGGTCAGAACTGCAGAATCCTCAACAGGTAGTGTTTCATGTCAAAGGAATAGGCTTGATAGTTTTTCTCTTGAAGCCAGAGAAATAAAAACCACTCACATTACCTGTTTAAAAGTAGATAACATGTGGAGTATATAGACCTATGTATTTATAGGGTGAGTGCCCCTTTGATGATCATTCCTGCAGGAAGTACCACTGAGTTCTTCAGGAATATTTGCATGTGCTGCCTTTCTTTTTTCTACCTTGATTATGTTCAGGTTGCTGATCATCGAGTGAAACTCCAGGAATTAGAGAATCTCATAGCAAACCTTGGAACTGGGGAAGAGGCGGTGACAGATCAAGCCTTTGAGGACAGACTGAAGGAAGCAGAGAGAGAAGTTACGGACCTCCTTCGAGAGGCCCAGGATGTCAAAGGTATATGCATGTTAAACAGTAGGTAACTCCTGCCAAATGGCCCAGTCTTTAGACATGGCTCCTAGTTCAAGGTTATTTAGTGTGGCTTTATAAAATTCTTCAATTTTTAAACTATTTATAGAATCTGAATTTTTTTTTTAAAAACAATATGTGAAAATACAAGAACTTGTTTTAAGATACAGTAAGCAAAAATAATTCTCCCAACACATCAGAAACTATTGAGTGCTGAAATTCCAAGTGTTGAATCTGTTCCATTACAAAGTGTTTTCAAACAGTTTTTAAAAATCAAGACAGGTATGCATTTTGGGTGTGCGTTATTTTAGTTGAAAATTTGAAGCTGCATTCTTCTGTCAGTCTACTGAGTGAGAATTTATCTTCTACACTACTTTATTTCTTTAGAAAGGACCCTCATAAGGAAAAATTGCAGTCTTTAAGTATTGACTAAACAGCTAGATACTAAATACATAACACCTCGTATTTATGAAAGATTAGAAGTTAGTGCCTACTTATGAAATTTTCTGTTTAATAAGTGAGCAGATGTGCTAGTAACATCATGTAAAAGCATATATTTTATATTATGTGTCTATTTAATGTCCTTTGAAATTATGTTGCTTCCCCGTACATTATCCGATGAGACAGATGATAAGCAGAGGAATTGGCTTAAGATTTAGAAAACAGGGTGCCTGGGTGGCTCAGTGGGTTAAGCCGCTGCCTTCGGCTCAGGTCATGATCTCAGGGTCCTGGGATTGAGTCCCACATCGGGCTCTCTGCTCAGCAGGGAGCTTGCTTCCTCCTCTCTCTCTCTGCCTGCCTCTCTGTCTACTTGTGATCTCTCTCTGTCAAATAAATAAATAAAATCTTTAAAAAAAAAAAAAGATTTAGAAAACAGTTTATTTTAAAATACCTTATTAACTTCAAAGGAACTTAAATTTGTAAAACTTTGCAAGTAGGAAAAAGTTATTCTCCCAACACATCAGAAACTATTGAGTGCTGAAATTCCAAGTGTTGAATCTGTTCCATTACAAAGTGTTTTCAAACAGTTTTTAAAAATCAAGACAGGTATGCATTTTGGGTGTGCATTTATTTACTTCTTTTTGAATCACTTTTTTAAAAAGATATATTTATTTATTTGAGAGTGAGTGAGTAAGAGCCAGCGAGCATGGGGAGGGGCAGAGGCGGGGAGAGAGAAAGAGAATCTCCTGCGGACTCCCTTCTGAGTGCAGATCCTGATGAGGGGCTCGATCTCATGATCCCCAGATCATGACCTGAACCAGTCGAGTTGGACACAACCACTGGAGCCATGCAGGCACTCCTTAACACACTTTAATATTTTATTTTAATAAAGATTTTATTTATTTATTTGACATAGAAAGATCACAAGTAGGCAGGGGGGGGGGCGGGGATAGGCTCCCTGCTGAGCAAAGAGCCCAATGTGGGGCTTAATCCCAGGACCCTAAGATCATGACCTGAGCCGAAGGCAGCAGCTTAACCTACTGAGCCATCTAGGCACCCCTAATATTTTATTTTTATTATTTACTCTGAATTAAGCTTTTTTCCCTAAATTTGGACAAATCCTTTTCTACACTTATTGAGTGCCTACCAGGCATTGTGCTGAACAGCAATAATGAAAAGATAAATAAGACTGTGCTCCTTCTAGCGAAGTACTCACTATCTGGCTGAGGTCACTTTTTTGGGGGGTGGGACTTTCCATCACCGAGATGAAAGTGTTCACAGACACTCATAGCAGATGTTCATTAACATTAGGATACTTGGGACCACAATGACTGACCTCTTTATTGAGTTTATGAATCTACCCATTAGGAGTTAGGTCTTCCTGTCAGAGTATAGTCAACAAAATTTAAGTATATTCCTTATTTCTGATTGTAGATATCCCTAATATATATATATATATAATTTTGGTTTTATAAAATTATTGAAGTAAAGAAGGGAGTAATGAGATGCATCTGGTTTTGACCAGTTTGTTTAATTTTTATGTGAGCGTCCAGAAATTGTTTTCTAAGGTAAATTTTTAGAAAATGAAAAATAAAATGAGAGGTCAATAGTTTATGTTAACTTCAGTTATGTGTTTGTCTTTTGTGTTGTTGTTACATTTTAAGTTTTAAACATAGATTAAGAAGAATTTAAATGTTTCCTGTTCTGTATAAACAATAGTGGTTTTTTTAGGATGTTCATTTGTTGACAAAAACTTGCGACACACATTTTTCCATTAATGTATTCCCTTGTAACAACAAATTCACATGTGCCTGGCCATATACACTGAAGCATTGAACATGGGGTTATCTTTAAGTGCTGCAGAGTCCATCTGAGAGCTGGGGTCTGGCACGCAGCTCTGGTGCCCACACCAGGAGCACAAGGGAACAGTCCAGAGGCCAGAAAGGGAGGTCAGCCAGCACCATTCCACATCTCGGTCCAGCCCCAGCTGCGTCTAGCCTTCTCCGGCCATAATGACATTTGCTTTCCTCTACCCAGGCAGGTGATTCCGCTGGACAGAAGCTTTGACAAAAGCCATGGGTGTCATACCTCCCCTTGAGCCACTTGAAAGGCGGGAACATAACAGGCTGCTGCTTCTCCTAGCGCGGGGAGCCACCATAGTGAGATGAGGCTTAAAGTCTTCTCCCGATAAGACTTGATTTGTGGAGCTCCTGGCTGACCTTTCTTACTTGGGTTCAAACCAGCCAAGAAGAAGAATATCTTCACAATGATTTATCCTTTCAAACTACCCCTGAGTATTTATTTGTAGTTTAAACTTGTGTTTATTCTACAGCTTTGAAAGGAGATTATATGATGCAATTAGGTTTTGCAATTTGAAGTCATTCGAAGTGATCCTACCAGTTAGGTTATCTGTTCTCTTTTCAGTTCCTGATGTTTCTCTAAAAAGCTGGCCAGAGAGATTGCTATCTGTTACATTCCTGAAGGTCTAAAGGAAGGGGTCTTTTATAACTGCAGTGGCTGCTTATGCTTCCTGAGTCTAAATGATCTTCTACGATTTCAACATTTTTTGGTCTTTTGTTATTTTCTTAAAAATCTTTAGATTATCAAAGAATTGTCTGATCATTCACGCAAGGCCACTGTGTACAGTTAGGCGAGTTTCATACTGCACCCACTTTGCATGTGTATTTGGTGGCCCTGCTTGTCAGATGCTAGTTCCCAAACCTGTATTCATCTTTATTGATCTTAACTTTGACCTCTCATCTTTTTCACTTTCCTTGGAAACTTTAAATGCCAACTCTGAGCATTGCTGAAATACGAACTGATCAATTTTGGATAGGACTTCATGGTTCTTGTATATTCATATACCCTCATGACAAGTGAGAATTTTAACGATGACAGAACTATATTTACACGGATATACATTTATCTTTTTATTTTTTTATTAAGACCCTGGTATGAGATTTAAGCTGAATGGGCACAATTAATAAAGAACAATTTGGGGGCACCTGGGTGGCTCAGTGGGTTAAGCCGCTGCCTTCGACTCAGGTCATGATCTCAGGGTCCTGGGATCGAGTCCCGCATTGGGCTCTCTGCTCGGCAGGGAGCCTGCTTCCCTCTCTCTCTCTCTCTGCCTGCCTCTCCATCTACTTGTGATTTCTCTCTGTCAAATAAATAAATCTTAAAAAAAAAAAAAAAAAAAAGAACAATTTGAAAAACTAGTCAAAAGCAGAACTCTGTACAAAAGAAATTACCTGCCTCTGCCAGGGGGTTGGACAGGGCAGCAAGAATCTGTATTTAAAATCTGTAGTTTAAAATACAAAATGAATTTAATTTACCTTCACTTTAATTTGCCTTTACTTCAACATTGGTTTGAACCTAGCTTTTTCCCTAGTTTAGTAAAATGTCCAGCTGTCAGGGCTGATAATGCTTTCAGTAACATTGTATTTTTATGATTAAATCTGGCATGTGCTGGAACATCAAAGCTTTCCTTCCTCAGACATTTCTTGAGTGTAAGACTGGGGATGTAGTGGTGAGTAAGGAAGAGAAGCTCATAGTCCAGTGGGACAGACAGGCACACAACTGGAGGCAGTGCGATAAATTCAACAGTGGGGGTGCTATTGGGCACAGTGAGGACTGACCAGTTCTGCTGATGGGCTTAGGGAAAGCTTATCAGAAAGATCTGTGTTCAGAAGAATAAAGTCGTGCCTCGGATTTCATGTGAAATAGGTACCCCACCCCATCAGATCATTTATGGATTTTCTTCTGCACTGCCATTGCAGATGTGGACCAGAATTTGATGGACCGCCTCCAGAGAGTGAATAACACCTTATCCAGCCAAATTAGCCGTTTACAGAATATCCGCAATACCATTGAAGTGACTGGGAACTTGGCTGAGCAAGCCCGTGCCAGGGTAGAGAGCACAGAGCAGCTGATTGAAATCGCGACCCAAGAACTTGAGAAAGCAAAGATTGCTGTTGCCAATGTGGTGAGTGGGAAGGTCTGAGGCTGGGGCGCAGGAGTCCCCTGGTAATTTGTAGCAAGCCTTACTGTCAGCTGAATGGTTCAGCGAAACTGATTCTTTATGTCTTTTTGGCTCTAAGCGTGGAGCCAGAAAGCCACGTTGCTCAACGTTGTCATTAAATAGTTTATCACGAACGGGATAAAAACCAAAGGACATTTGGGTCCTTTCTCTAGCTTTGTTCCTCCTATGGCACTAGTCAACTTAAACTTCCGTTCTCCTTTGGTGAAAATAGAAATCATAATCTGTAGCCAAGGATGCTGATCTTAATGAAAAATCTTTGAATTAATGAGTCATCCTTTTTACTAATAGAAATTTGTTTTTGACACTTGCTTTATTAAATTTAAATAGTTCAGTTCTTTAAGATTAGTGCTTCTTTTCCAATTCAGTCAATCACTCAGCCGGAGTCTACAGGGGACCCAAACAACATGACTCTTTTGGCAGAAGAGGCACGAAAGCTTGCTGAACGGTAAGTTCCAGATCCCTGTGTCTTAATGGTTAAATTATAACTGTCCTTACAGTGTGGACGTGTTGTCCCCTCCTTCACCCACAGACACTTTTCACACATAACCCACTTTTGCAAAGTTGGCTCTTTTCTGGAATGTTATTGGCTGTGTGTACTCTTGCCTCTCCTTTGAAATTAGAATATTGACTCTGAATATTTGAACATGATGCTTTGGAGGGAAACTATATTTACACATCTCAAAGAAAACTATAACATTTTTAGATTTTTAAATTTTAAAACCTTAAAGTGATAACTAAGAAGCACAGTTGAATTTAGTTATTTTTTTTTGGTTTTTAAAATTAATTTTTAACAAAAACGTTTAACTCCCAGATTTTAAAAGAGAACACTTACTTACCCATAGTACCTTTGGAAAGTCAGCCCTAGAAAATAGACCATTTCACTCCTCATTTTTTTGGAGACTTTTTTAAATTATTAAGTTTAAGATAGTTCCTTAGGAAAAACTCAAGTTGTAGGAGAGTATGAAATTGAAAAAAATTGTTGAAGTAGTTGCTAGAATGTAGGCTTCATGAAGGGCAGGTGTTTTTGTGTGTCT
This sequence comes from Mustela nigripes, assembly GCF_022355385.1. Taxonomy (NCBI): domain Eukaryota; kingdom Metazoa; phylum Chordata; class Mammalia; order Carnivora; family Mustelidae; genus Mustela; species Mustela nigripes. The sequence continues at coordinate 18,994,313 of NC_081566.1, forward strand.
CATTCACTGCTAAAGTTCTGATACCTAAAATGACGTCTGGGACATAGTAAGTACACAGTCACTGTTTGTTGAATGAATTGCAGAGCAGCTAGTAGACCTCATGGGTACGAGGGCTTACCCTCATGGGTAAGCCCGACATTAGAATTTTAGCCTCATTGTTCAGAGCAATTACTTTGGCTTCTTGCTTTAACTGTGTGCTCTCTTTCTCTTCTTTGTAAATGTAAATGTGTGAGCTGTGTCATTTAGATCATAGAACATGGACAGTTTCATAGCTGGATCTTCTGATTAAAAGAAGCTAGCTGAAAACATATGGAAAATTCCCAAGGAAATCAGGCCTTGAAAATAAAATTATTCTGGTGTCTTTCATAGAGGAATTTTGAAAGAAACCTTAGCCTACCGAAAAGGAATGGCCATATACGGGAGTGTGACACTGTAATATGAAGTTTTAGAGCTGTCCTATGAAGTTTTAGCCATTCTGCAGCTGAAATCTGCATTATTTGGCTGGATTCCCTGTTGACATGTTGCTTTCCACTTGGTGTTGGGTTACTTTTCCTTGCCAGTAATTGGGTTCCATATGAGAAGTCTGAGCAGTTGGAGGCTGTCTCAAGACTATGTAGTAACTGAACCAGAGTAGGGATCAAACATTAGGTCTGGGACTCGTGTTTAAGTCTAGATGAGTTCTTGCCAGCACACATGGTTTCACAGATCAATTATTCTTAAAGGATTTTATTTAGAAGCAATTTTTGGAAGAAATGTAGACATTTGCCCCTATAAACTTTATAGGAAAATGTCATTTGGAAAATACCATTTTTTCAGATTGTAGAATGCTGTTGTAAACTTAGCCCCACTGAAATGGTTGCAGAGTTTCAAATTTATAAGAATTTTTCTATATTTATAGGGCTCTGTCCACATTAGTAAATGTATATATAATAAGGTGAGCATTACCTGAATTCTGCTTTTTTCCCTATTAAGTCGTTCTGTTTCATGGTTTATTTTTCTTTTACATTATACAGCCATAAACAAGAAGCTGATGACATCGTACGTGTGGCGAAGACAGCTAATGATACATCAACTGAGGCCTATAATCTGCTTCTGAGAACACTGGCGGGAGAAAATCAAACAGCACTTGAGATTGAAGAGCTTAATAGAAAGTGAGTGTCATTTAAAAGTGGCTTATGGCCCTTCAGTTGTGCTTGTAAGTAGAACCAGTTCCATGAAAAATTAAATGCCGGTGGATTCAGAGCGTGCATCCACGCAGGAAGATCTCTTTCATTAATGATACTTTTGAAATGGTGCAGTGGTTGGGGCAGGGACTATAGAGCCACAGAGGTTTTATTTGTTCCAATTTCTGTAACTACAGAGAAAGGTAACAAGACTAACTGTGATCCTTAAATTTCTGCATCAAGGAAAAAAGGAGAGAGAAAGTATCCTAGAGTCAATAGAGAAAATATACCTGAGCTACAAGTATTGAGAAGGTGCCCCAAAAAAGAAATAGGTGGTAAACCATGTGGTATAAATAGAAGTGACCAGATGAAATCTAAAGTTAAGCTGTGTTGGTATTAAATAACATTTTCTTTGAAGTTTCGGAAATTCTGTTGCAGGGATTTGAAGCAGAAAGAGTGTGGTTAACGTTAAGATGCCAAAAGCAACTAAGTTTTTCGTTAAATCTTTTGCTCCTTAGGTACGAACAAGCGAAGAACATGTCACAGGATCTGGAGAAGCAAGCTGCCCGGGTACACGAGGAGGCCAAGAGGGCTGGAGATAAGGCGGTGGAGATCTATGCCAGTGTTGCTCAGCTGACACCCGTGGACTCAGAAGCCCTGGAGGTATGGGCTGGATGACCTGTGTGCACAGGGGTCGGCTGCCTCTGCTGTCACCCGTCCAGAGCACGCGGCCTCAGCCCCCCCAGACACACACACACACCTCGTACCCCCCCTACACCCTCAGGCTGGGTAAGAGCTATTCTGACTGCCCTACCACTGTCACTGTCACGGACCTCCTCTGTCCTCCAGCTCACTCACTGGTAGTGTCAAGTTCTGCTTCAGGTATGTTCACTTCCTGAGGTCAAGAAGCCCGTGATTATAGAGATTAAACAGCAAGGACTACTTCAGTGATAGGAATAATCACTCCTAAGTCTTTAATATAAATCCGGATTATTATATATTTGTGTCTGTTAGAACAGAGTACACCCAGACCCTTATGCCCAGGCACGCTTTGGTTGAGAACAAGAGAGAAATAGAAGAAAATGGTTTAAATGAAAGAACTACATCAGGATGCTGTCAGGCAGCTACATCAGGATGCTGTCAGGCAGCTACATCAGGACGCTCTCAGGCAGCTAGAGAATCACTAGGGGTTGTGGTAGGATTTGATTACATCTGTACTCGGCTCTTGAATCCTCATTCCAGACTCTGTATAAATGCTCTATTTTTCACATTGAATTTGAAGTTTAATAAGTTTACTTTTTATGTTGGAGGCATTGACGTGGTTTTCTTACCGTCAGGCTTCCGTTCGTTCTCTTCAGACAAGTACGTTCCGTCTGATCTCGCATGTTTGAAGTTTGAGAACAGGCAAAACTAATTGGTGATAAAAGCCAGACCAGGGGCAGCTGCATTGTTGAAAAGATAGGTGTGGAAATTAACTGGAAAGAGATACAGGGGAATTTCCTGGGGTGGAAATATCCCGTGTCTTGTTTGGGGTGTTGGTTACACAGGTCAGAATATTTGTCAAAACTCATCTCACTAAGTGCTCTGCATTCTACTGTGTGTAGAGTATATTTCAATTTAAAAAAAAAAAAAAAAGTCCATGAAATCTTGACCTGTGCTGTTCTTTTCAAGATATCTCTGAGTGTTAAGTGTTAAACACAGTTACTAAGCCTACCTTTTCATCAGGGTCATTGTTTTGTCTACAAGGTCAAAACCTTACTTGCTTTTCACAGAGTGAGGCAAATAAAATCAAGAAGGAAGCGGAGGATCTGGACCGTCTAATTGACCAGAAATTAAAAGATTATGAGGACCTCAGAGAGGACATGAGAGGGAAGGAACTTGAAGTCAAGAAGCTTCTGGAGAAAGGAAAGACTGAACAGCAGGTTGGTCTGATTAGCAGGTGGCTTCATCTCTTGAGGCCAGCTCTGGAACTGTGCCAGTGTGAGCTGTGTCTGTGACGTGACCCAGCACAGGGGCCCCCAGCCCTCAGGAATCCAGAGGCAAAACTTGTGTGGGAAGCCCTGGCTTGGCTGCCCCAATGTGGCAGCTGGCAAGGTGGGAGGTGTCTGGTCTGGTAGGAGGAAGAAGGGAGTCACCTTGGCGGGTGTGTCCTCTGATCCTGCCATGTGTTTGCAGACTGCTGACCAGCTCCTAGCCCGGGCAGATGCCGCCAAGGCTCTTGCAGAAGAAGCTGCCAAAAAGGGACGAAATACATTACAAGAAGCCAATGACATCCTCAACAACCTGAAGGGTATGAAAGACTCACATAGTAGTGTCAGTTTCTTGGTTTTCTTCACTAAGGCCATTTCCTTTTTTTTTTTTTTTTTTAATTTTTACCATGAGATTCTCAAAATATACACCGTATGAAAGGTGAGAGTATAACAGATCCCCTAAATCGATCATCCAGTTCAACAGGGAATGATTTTTACTACATTAACTCATTAATTTCATCCCCACAACATCCACCCTACTTTTTTTTATACTGAGGAATTTCAAAGAAATATCCGAGAGCTCATGTCATTTTACCCCTTTGTACCTCAGTATGAAAATAAAACCAAAAACAAGGAAATTTTCTGATATTAGAATAACTCATGTTATCAAGATATGCCTGTTTAGCTGGTTCGTGTTGGTAAACGGAGATTATTTTTAATTTTCTCTGCCAGTAGCATCTCAATCTTTGTGCCTTCTGTCCTCATCCAAAAGAAAAAAGAAATGTGCTCAATTCACTGGCAGGTCCTGGACTTGTCTCTGCTAAAATAGCCCGTAGGGTCTATAAACATGGAAGCTTTCCAAGATAGCAGTTGGCTATATGGGCTCTGGTATCAGTGGGATTGGGTGAGGATCCCTGATCCACCTCGTACTTCTGTGACTCCTTGGGGGAAAATTATCTCCCTCTTTAACCTACAGTTCTCATGTGTAAAAATGATCCAGTGCCTGCCTCACAGGCATATAAAAAAGCTCTTTACTCAGTAGCTAACACATTATTTAGTGAACACTAAATAAACTGCAGCTTTTAATACTGGTTGCCGTGCAGTAACGGCAGACTTACTGCTTTGCACGAAAATAAACTTCGTTCCCGAAACGAGTTCTTCATAGGAATCCATGAAGCTGGGCGCTTCGTCCTTCAAGGCCGTCGGTGCTGTTTTTCGTTTTCCTCTCCTGACGGTCCTTGTTCGTAAGACATAATCGCGCTGCAGCTCCCTAAAGGGTTCCCTTCCGGCTGGCCGCGAGTCGGGTTCACACGCGTTCCCTGAACTGGCTTTATTTTAGATTTCGATCAGCGAGTGAACGATAACAAGACTGCTGCGGAGGAGGCTTTAAGGAGAATCCCTGCCATCAACCAGACGATAATGGAAGCCAACGAGAAGACGAGGGAGGCCCAGCTGGCGCTGGGCAATGCAGCCGCGGACGCCACCGAGGCCAAGAGCAAGGCCCATGAGGCGGAGAGGATCGCCAGCGCCGTCCAGAAGGTGTGCACTTGGCCCTTCTCCCCAGCAGTCTGTGTCCCTGTGTTCCTCTAGTCCTCTTCTGGTTTCTTTCCAGATCCCTAAAAGCCCTTGCAGGCTTCTTCCTCAACTCCAGTAAGATTATCTTAAACTGTCTTTATTCATTTTTTACTGGGAAGTTAGAGTAGTTAAGTACGTTGACTGAAGAGGGAGAGTCATTGAAATCATTGAAAGGGCCCTTGAACGTTTCTGCTGTTGTCTCAACGGCAGGGTCCACGTGGTGAGGAGGGGGATGGCTGCGTGGGCCCGTGGCGTGCCCTGCATGAAAAAACCACACTCTCCTCAGATAAACACAGCTATTTTTTTTCCAATCTTGTGTAGAGTTCCAGGTCCATAAAACTCTCAGGCCCCTCTTTCGAGCATATTTTATATCTGAGCCCTATCTTATTAGCTGCCACTGCTAGGATTCTTTCTACTCATCTCTTTTTCTCCCTTTTTTTTTTTTTTTTAAAAAGGTTTTATTTATTTATTGGAGAGGGAGACAGAGCATGAGCGTGGAAGGGGCAGAGGGAGAGGCAGACTCCCCAATGAGCATGGATTCTAACATAAGGCTCCATCCCAGGACCCTGACATCATGACCTGATGCTTTAGCCAGCCAAGCCGCCCAAGTATCGTCCCCTTTCTACGATCATCTTAAGGAATAATTTCTTTAAGCTGGCTTTTTCTTATTTAAAGGAATAAATCTGTTTATTTTATTTAAAGGACAGATTGGAACAGATTCTCAAAATAATGTGTTTGAGAATAATAAACATTTTTTAGTTTGCTTAGAACAAGTTGGTTTTAGGATTAATTATATTTTATAAAACACTCCTACATCAGGATCACGGTCTTTTTGTACCTTGTGATGAACGACCAAGTAGAACAAGGCTACTGCATTTGAGGTGAGAATGTATCCAGGGTCTAACCTGGATGATGTGGTGGGAAGTCTAAGTGTTCTATTTGCTAGCCGTGTGACCTCAACTAAAAACAGCAGTGATAGAACAAGAAGTATTAAGGACAAATAAGAGGAAAGAAATGGAAGTGTTTTATAAAATATAAAATGCTGTTATGTTAGGCGGTAACGCTAGCTTTTCTTTCCTTCCTGTTCTTTGGAACCCAAATAAACGATACTCTAAGTCGGCACATACTGTCATTTCCTGCCCTGTTCTTTCTGGGTTATATTTTCGAACCATTGTACAGATTATAAAAGGTGTGGGAATGTAGCTTAGAAAGAGGAAAGCTTTTCTTCATTAGTTGTTCTTTATTGTGTGCCTAGAACGCTACGAGCACCAAGGCAGAAGCCGAAAGGACTTTTGCAGAAGTTACAGACCTGGATAACGAAGTAAACACTATGTTGAAACAACTACAGGAAGCAGAAAAGGAGCTAAAGAAAAAACAGGAGGACGCTGACCAGGATATGATGATGGCAGGGATGGTAAGCAGTTTGGGCCTGTTCGCTCGTGGGCAGAAAGTGGAGGGTGTTTAATGACAACAGTCTCTCCGTCTTGTTAAGAAGAGTCTCTTTCACGTTGACTTCTGATTTTCATTGTGTTTTCTGGCCAAGAATCGGGTTAGTAACTTACATAGAGCACAAAGAATTTGGATCTCTTGTGGGGTTATTGCACAATTGTCCTGTCCCAAAGCTTCTCTCCATTAAAAGCAAAACATTCTTTTTTACACATTGAAGTTTTAGGACATTGAAAAGTATGTAGTTGTGTTTTTGGATGGGTGATTCATACATGGTATAAAACCAGAAAGAAATAAAAAGGAATACAATGAAAAGTTAGTGAATTTCCTTCCTGCTCTTGTTATGCCAGCAACTTACTTTCTTGAGACAAAGACCAGTTTCTTGTGTTTCATTTTTGATGATGACAAAAACATACCAAACTTCTATCTAACTTAAATTTTTTTTTTTTACCTTTTGTGATGATGTGTATACACAACACTGTTGGTGACAAAACTGACTGAGGAATGCATGGCCCAAGAAAGGACAAGGGTGCATTTTCCAGTTGTATGCTATATGTTGCTTTCAAAGTGGAAACAGCACTTTGCAGTTCAGTCTGATTACAGTCACCGTAATGACCTTGTTTAATTGTCCACTTGCAGCCCAAGCAAGGGACCCATTTCCCACTCTTGCGGAAAAACAGGCCTTTTACTCTGGCTGATTTTCACCTTGGGACAGGAAGGAGAAATACTAACCCTGCTGATCTAGGTAGAGAAGACTCTAGGAAAGTGGTCACAGGAAGCACCCTCGGGCAAACACTTTATTTTAGTTCGCTTTTTTGGGTTTTGTTTCGGACGGTCTCGATTTTCTATAGCCAGGGATGGCTCAGAAAGAAATGCTCATATAGGAAAAAATACGCATTTCTCGTATGTGCTGAGGGTCTCTGCATTTCGTTATTTGTTTTTGTTTTTTTTTTTAAGATTTTATTTATTTATTTGACAGAGATCAAGTAGGCAGAGAGGCAGACAGGGAGAGAGGGGGGAAGCAGGCTCCCTGCTGAGCAGAGAGCCCAGTGCAGGGCTCGATCCCAGGACCCTGAGATCATGACCTGAGCCAAAGGCAGAGGCTTAACTTTCTGAGCCACCCAGGCACCCCTGCATTTCGTTTTTAATATGGTTTTTAATATGGTGGGTTTAGAGCCTGTGCAAAGGAGGAAAAGGCTATGTTCTTGATGAGCTTCGGAAAAGAGGGTATGGATTCCACTGAGAGGGTGGAAAAGCGTCCATCTTTGTTCTTTCTGGTAAATAACTTCTGACGAACACAAAGCAGCCTCATGCACCCTTCCCATGTGTCTGGACGTTAGTCCTGAAGGCACGGCACCGAGCCCATGTTGTTTGAGTCTGTCACATCACTTCTTTTGTCAGAAGAGTAAAGGCTGATGGTTGTCCTGGAAGAGGAGGCTGGAGCCCGCGGGTTGCACGCAGTAGCATCGCTCTCTGCCGCCCATGGCGAAGCCACTCAGCCTCTCCCAGGACGCACAGAAAAGCCTGTCAGGGCTCAGTGAGACTGGCTGCAACTTCCGCGGAGATCCAGTGTTCATTTGGGAAGTTTTTTTTTTCCCCTCACACATTTCCTTTTTTTAAAATCTTACATTGTATCTATCCAAAAATGCTGCAGTGTCTTGAGCCAAAAACTGGGGAAAACAATTCTGTGGTGAGGAGCTCAAAGCCGCTCACTTCTATCCTGACCTGGTTTATTTGTGAGAGCATCTGTTTTCTGATATTCAGACACTTCCTCTTCCATTGTCATTTCCTGTGACTCACATACAGGGTATTTGTTCAGGTTTTATGGAATTTTCCCAAATACATTTGCCTTTGGTTGATTTACAAAATGTAAACTGTATCCCCCGGGTTTGTGTGTGTGTGCGTGTGCACTCACAGGGGGAGGGGTGCTACAGAGGTGTCCCTTGATTACAAACTTTTGCTGAGAATAGGACATTTCCAATAATCAAGTCTCTAAGAGTGTCCTGAAGGACATGTTTTGGTTCTAAAACGTCATTTTTATGCTTGTCCTTAAAAATCCCTTGTTTCTGCTTGATGAATTTGGTCACGAATCCACTTCCATGTGTTCTTGAGTGAGAAAGTGAGAAAAGTAGATGATATTCACCTTGTTGAAATATACAGTCAGCGTAGATATGCAGACTACCTATTCGTGGCTGTTCTATGAATTAAAAATAGCAACATTTCACCACGAAGATATACCAAAAGACACTCCCCCACCCCTCAAAAAAAAAAAAAAGCCAAAACCAAACCAAGCCCCATACAATGAGAGACTGTAATTTCACGAGTCAGGAAAGAGGAAGCCTGTGAAAATTGGACTTGCTGGCTGATTGGGGGGAAAAAAATCTCAGGAACATGAGCACATGCCGTCAGAACTGTTGGCATCTATCATCTGTCCTTTTCCCGGTACAGGCTTCGCAGGCTGCTCAGGAAGCCGAGATCAATGCCAGAAAGGCCAAAAACTCCGTTACCAGCCTCCTCCACCTGATCAACGAGCTCCTGGAGCAGCTGGGTAAGTGGCCGTAGAGTCACTGCGGGCGGCCTCTGGATTCTTGGTGCTGCTGCTGGGGTTCGATACACTCAACACAAAAGCAGATGCTACAGTGTGACCATTGTGTGAACTGAGTCAGGGCTCAAGGTTGTATTAATTCAGCAAGAACTTACAAGGTCCTTCCGTGGCATGTGATCTGAGTCCTGGAATCTGACCACAGTCCAGGAACTCTGAGGTGGCTCGCTTGCGGCCGATGTTTAAGATAGATGAGCGGTGACTGTTCTTAGTTCGTCCTGCTGGCAGGGCATCTTTCCAGGGTTTGAAGTCAAGGATTTCAGCGGGAGCATGGGAGAGCACTTGATACTGGAGATGACTTCCCTGCCTGGAATGCTGCTCATTTGCTCATTAAAAGGAGAATCTGATGAGGTGATGGCTTGTCAAAAAGAGAATAAGCTTGATTTTTCAAGGAAACGCAAGGATGCTGAAATGCTCTTTTAATCCAGTGTGATGGGGAGCAGGCTTCGTCACAAGACAGATTTTGTCGCAGCCGCCATTACAAAGTGGTGGCACTGCAGCCTGACAGCCTCAGGGCAAGGCATTCTGCTTTAGCCTTGAAGGTTTGGTCAGTGTTTTTTTTTTTTGTTTTTTTTTTTTTTTAATCAGAGAGAGAGAGGGGGAGAGAGCGAGCACAGGCAGACAGAATGGCAGGCAGAGGCAGAGGGAGAAGCAGGCTCCCTGCGGAGCAAGGAGCCCGATGTGGGACTCGATCCCAGGACGCTGGGATCATGACCTGAGCCGAAGGCAGCCGCTTAACCAACTGAGCCACCCAGGCGTCCCTTGTTTGGGGTTTTTTGTTTGGTTGGTTGGTTGGTTTGGTTTGTTTTGTTTGGAGGGTGGGAGAGGGTGTATTTTTTATCTGTCTCAAATATCAAGAATAATAAATTATGTGCTGTAAGATGGGTTTTAAAATGAAAGGAGCTAGAAGATACAGCTTTTTGTGCCAGAAAGAGCTGAATTTTAAAGTTAGTTGGCTTGGGTTGGAGTCTTTATTTCGTAGGCTTGTAAACTGTGCAAACTTGGGCAAATTACTTAACATCTGAGAATCACTGGCGGAATATGGTCTTGTGAGAATTTTACCAAGTACAGTATGCATAAAGTCTTGAGCACTGTATGGCCATCTGCTTTCATTAATTATGGAAACAGTCCTTTCCAGGAGAACCCCCTTTTCTTGCTAATTTTAAAGTGAAGCTTTTGCTGGAATTGTTTCAACATTTTCATCCTTGGCCATTTTCCATAGGACGGCTCCAAATAGTGTCTAACTCCTAAAGGCAGGACAGAACTCCCCAGAACTAACTCAGACTCCCTGGAAGCTAAAGAGCCAAAGGCTTAGCATTCTAGCCTGAAGATTTTTATGTTCAGTAGATGGCATTGAAATGACATACAGTTTACATATATGAACATGAAAATGGTATTATGTTACCAGATGACCTTCAAACCCACAGGTGAGGCTTAAGACCTCAAGCACAGCAGCTGTGTATTTAGACATTTCACAAAAACTGTTTACTTAGACAAAACACCAGCCCAGTATCCATTATATGCTCTGACCTGTCCTTGCTGAGTTAGTTCTGCGTTTGTACGTGCTCTGCATTGTTCATGCCCTTACGTGCCATGAACGGTCTACAAGTCCCCTTTGCAGGCCACCATGGCATAGTGGCAACTGCTGGCTCTGTTTATACGAGAGACTAGTGCAAGTGCTAGCGGAGTGATGTAATTCGTACTGAAAGCATCTGTTTCCTCCTGTGTCCTTTCTGACTCTACAGGGCAGCTGGACACGGTAGATCTGAATAAGCTCAATGAGATCGAAGGCACCTTGAACAAAGCCAAAGATGAAATGAGAGTCAGCGATCTCGACCGGAAAGTGTCTGATCTGGAGAGCGAGGCCAGGAAGCAAGAGGCCGCCATCATGGACTATAACAGAGATATCGAGGAGATCATGAAGGACATTCGCAACCTGGAAGACATCAAGAAGACCTTACCGTCTGGCTGCTTCAACACCCCGTCCATCGAAAAGCCCTAGCGCCATCTTTCAGGGCTGGAAGGCAGCACCCCGCAACCGGGGAGCTCTCGTGAGGCCACAGAGTGCCTTAACACAAAGATTACATTTTTTTCAGACCCCCACTTCTCTGCTGCTCTCCACCACTGTCCTTTTGAACCAGGAAAATTCACAAAGCTTAAAGAGAAGCAAGTCAGACATCACGAATCGGGAACAAAGGGTTTTATCTGATAGTCTCTCTTCCACGGAAGGCGCTCCCTTACCCACACTTTCCCTTCTGAGTCGCATGAGGACGTGGCGTCTTACATTATCATACGGTGGTGTAAACACTTGGTGGGAACCATTGTCTGCCGGGGCTGAGCAAGGAGCCCTCCCCTTTCTCCCTGATACCAACAGAACCTCCTCAGTCTTAGTACTCTTGTTTCTATGAAGGAAAAGTTTGGCTACAAGTAGTAGCATTGTGATGGCCAGTATATCCAATCTATCGAGAAAGAAAGTGCACCTACATCTACTTACCCCTCCTCCTTTTACGCAAAAGGAAATAAACATCCTGTGCCAAAGGTATTGGTCACTTAGAATGTCAGGAGCCATCGTCAGTTGTTTTAGCTGTTTTGAGAATAGGACACTGAGCCATCCATGGGTAAGGATGCAATTGTTCCTGACAGTCTCCGGGAGAACGAGGCTGCGGAAGTAGGCGGAACATTTTCTCATATGTTCATAGTTGACTAGGAAGATAACACTTTTTTCAGATCTTTGGGCAGCTGATAAATCTGGATGGGCAGCTCGCACTCACCAATAGACATCTTCTGATATTCCTAGAAATGGAATTTATACAGAAGAAATAGGGATATGATAACCACTAAGTTTTGTTTTTGTTTTTGTTTTCCCCAAATCAAACTAATTCCTAGAGCTTTTTTTTAGTGTGTTAGTCTTGGAACTAGTGCTGGTATCCGGTAGAGAGCAGTTGGTCCCTAAGATCTTGACAAACCAACAAGAAACAAGCCGCCTTATCCTGGTCTTTCCTAGCAAAGGGATAAAACTGAGATGTAGCTTGTACGGTCAGGATCCCGTATATCCATTTTTCTTCCATTGGGGAGAGATGACACTTTTGACCCTTATGCTCAATTATCTTCTGATGTTCCCATCTTCTAGGATCCCGCTACACACCTAGTCTGCCGACTCCTGGTGGCAACCCCTTGCACTCCGTCTTCCACACAGCTGCCAGCACCATCTAGTTCCTGCACTTTGTGACCCAGACTCACTCGACACCTTCCCTCTTGGTGCAGAGGGAGGCCCCGTAGGTGGAGTTGCCTAGCTAGCTTCTCGGCTTCGGATCCTCAGGTCTGTGGTTCTCTCTCAAGACCACGGTGTGAAGATTCCCCTGCCACACAACCCCTTCCTCCTCCCAACCCACCTTCGAGAAACATATATAGCCTTTAACACTATGCAACTTTGTACTTTGCGTAGCGGGGGGAAAGAAACTATTATCTGACACACTGGTGCTATTAATTATTTCAAATTTATATTTTTGTGTGAATTTTTTTTTTTGTTTATCATGATTATAGAGTAAGGAATTTATGTAAATATACTTGGTCCTATTTCTAGAATGGCACTGTCTGTTCACTTTTTCACCCTGTTCTTCCCCGACACTGGCACAGCGTGTCTGTAGACCTCCTTCCCTTCCGTCTGCGGGTCTTCCCTCGGCGTCTGTCTCCCGCACTCGGCCCTTCACCTCGCGTCCGGGACGTGTTCATTTTCTAGCGCGAGTGCCGACCCGCTTTCCCTCCACACACGGCCGCTCCGCGGGGTGCCTCCTACCCTCCTCCAGTGCCGGCCCGGGACCCGAAACTGCGGCCCGATGTTCCCCAGGCCCGCTCCTGCGCAGGTGGTGGCGAGATCTGAGCACATTTTGCTGAATGGCATCTTCAGCATCAATGTGGGTCTAACCGGGAATGAGCTGCAGAGGCCCTTTCCCACGGTGGGAGCTGGACGGGCCCGTTGGAGGGGGGGAGTGTGTGACCGCTGAGCGCTCAGAGGGCCTCAGGGATGGTGGACAGACAGGTGGAGTGGCAGCGGCCGAGCAGCCGGGTTCACCCCTTGCCGCCTCCTGGCGTACCAGAGTCGGCTCCAAAGGCTTTGACTTGGCACACCCTGGCTTTCTCTCGGCTGCTTCTCTCAGGCCTCTTCTGTTGCCAAGTTTTCACATCAGCATCTCCTAGCTGGTTCCTCATGTTAAGTGGCCACCTCCTAGCAGAGACATTCTGTTCAAGGTTGCGGGACAAGGACCGTAGATCAACTGCCAGGACAGTTTCCCTCTAGCCCGGGGGTCAGCCTCACACCAGTCAGTCTTAGGCTGCAGTGAAATCTGGAGTGTTTTGTTTTGTTGCTTTTCTCCTTCTCCATCTGTGTAGTATATTTTTAAACAGAATTTTATTTTTAAAATAAAATCTCTTTATAAGACAATACCTGCATTACACTCCTGCAATATACATTATTTTATTGTATAGTTCTAGTTACCTGTATTTTATGTAACGAAACCGACAGGGCGGCTGCTGCAGAATGCTGTGTGTCGTGGCGGGGGCGGGACGTCCAGCTGTGCCCTGGGATTCTTCCTTGTAACCCCAACGGTGGCCCTTTGGTATGTGCCTTCACTCTAGCTGTTTGCCTTAATCTCTACAGTCTTGCTCTCCAGGGTGGTGAATAAAATGCAACACTTGGCATTTTTTTATGTTAAAAAAAAAAACAGTATTTTATTTATAATAAAATCTGAATATTTGTAACCCTTTATATTTGGTGTGGCCTGAGTGTGGTACTGAGGACAGAGGATGTTTTGAAAGGTATGAAGAGAAAGCTGCTCATAATACCTTCTTTGGATGACTTACTTTCTTGAGAACAGTCCAGTATGTGTGCAGGTTACATGCTCTACATGTGTGTTTATATTTGTATGTACATATATGTGTGTATGTATTATATATACAAATAACACACACACACACATATATATATATATTTTTTTCTTTTCCCTTCTCAGATGGGGCTACTTTGGTCTGGTCCAGAGGCAGGTAGACTTTTTTCTGTAAAAAGCTAGACTGTACATACTGTAGGCTTCGCAGGCCCTACGGTCTCTGTTACACCGACTTCACTTCTGCGGCATGACAACAGCCCAGACTATGGGTAAACCAACGAGTGTGGCTGCGGTCCAACACGGCTGTTTACAAAGACAGGCGCAGGCCCGAGGGCTGCCATGTACCCGACCCCTTGGGGTGTGATAAATGCCTGCTTAATGACACCAGAAGACTATTTTAAAATCACCTGGGCTGCTTCAAGTAGCAGCTGTATGTAAAAAGTTGTCTTTCTACCTTTAACTATGCCCATAACTTCAGCTAAAGGGGGTCTCTTCAGGTGATGAAAACCACTCTCAGTGTAAGGGAATAGAAGTAAGTGACGTGCTGAGCCGGCGGGCCCATTAGCTCATCGTGCCTCTCCCCACCCAGAGGGTTAGGGTTAGGGTTAGGCTGGAGTGACCTGAGGCCAGATGAAGCGTTGCGGGTACAGAAACAGCTTCGGTTTCCTCCTCAGTGCTCGGTTCATGGCCATGAGTCCCTGCGGATGACCTGCCACCTTCCTGGTCTTCTAAATCCTTGTGACTATGATGACACCTGGGAAAAACCTGAACTCCTCTCGATTGGACTTGCTCGGAGAGAGCTTTAGAGGGCACCAGTTCCTAGCTTTCACACATACCCTGTTCTTAAGCCGTCTATAGGACCTGACTGCCAGGCAAAGACATCTCTCTAGTTAAAGTAGTGAGTGGGATTTTAAAAATTTGCTCCTTTTCCTTTTGTTAGTTTAGGGTTAGCAGTTTCTCCAAAGTTGGTATCGGCATAATCTGGTTCAAAATATCCCCAAAGATTTACTGCTTAAAGTAAGCCCCCGATAAATCTAAATTCACCAGCCCCACATCACCAAGCTCAAAATGGAATGGCTGCAGAGGATTTCTGCACCCGGGAGAACCACCAAGTAGAAAGGCAGATGGTACCTGCTTTGTAGGGTGAGGAAGGACCCATTCCAGGGAACATTTCACATCTCCCCAGGGGACCAGAAACAAGACAGTTGTACATAGCAGGTAATTTTGACTGTTCACACTAAGCAGGGTTAAATGAAGGAGATACTAATCATTGGACTGAAAAATAAGAAACTTCCTAGTCAATAATCTATCAGAGGCTCCAGAAGCATGGAAACCTGGTTTCAGAAGTTATCAGCTCGAGTGCCTTCTACGCAAATGATATTATAAACAAATTAATTATATGCGGGGTACCTGGGTGGCTCAGTCGGACACTTTCGGCTCAGGTCATGGTCTCAGGGTCCTTAGCCCCACTTCAGGCTCCCTGCTCAGTGGGGGGTCTGCTCCCTCTGCCCCCACCTACTCATACTGTCTCTCTCTCAGCTAGGTGAATAAAATCTTTTTTTTAAAAATTATGATATGCTCAAGAAAAGGAAATATTTAACAGAAGTCAAATATAAAAAGTTCCTGGTTGGGAATTCGAAGAAGAGAAACCTCAACGTTTCCAATGTTGTTGTAACGTGTCTTTTCTTTAACTCTTCTGCCTGCCAATGGTTTTCTTTCTCCTTTCTGTTACAGGTGAGCCTGGGGTCAAGGTGTCCCTTGCTCTGTTGACATTGGTCAGTCCTTCCTTGTGTCCACCCCCAACCCCAAGCCTTGTACTGGCTTCCGGCATTGCCACATGTTTATTGATCAGGTGTCTCTCACCGACCTTTCCCCCCAGCCTCCCTACTACTCCCCAAGATCCAGGTCTGTGTATTTCTGTCCACATACAGGAAGTGGGCCCTGGGTTTTCTAAATGGTCTAAAGGTAAAATCAACCTTTAGATTGATTTAGATGATTGCCTATTCTCCCATTTCCGCTACTTTTCCCCTGCGTGAGCAGAAATTGGGTTTATGGATGCTTGTCAATGCATTTATATATTTATATATAAATATAATATATATATATAGAAATATATATATATATATATATATATATATATATATATATATATATATATTTAGAGAAAAGATATCTACTGCAACTTCTTTCTGAATATTCTGCACTTGCCTTCCAGGATGTAGAATCCGATTTTCCCACTCTCTCCGTTGATCCCCAGCCCTTCTTTGTATGGGTGTTTACTTCCTCATGAGCATGGTTCCTAAGTTGAGGTTAGTACCAAGTAAGCTCGAGTCCAGCCATGAGCAGAAATGTCTGGGGGAAGATGGGCTGTCCTGGTGTGGATTACACGTTTCTGGGTTGCTGAGCCAGCGTCCAGATAAAGTCTCGGGAGAAACAACTGTGATTTCAGTGATTACATGTCTACCAGGTCAGAGAAGCTTGTGTTGCAACTTGCTCGTTCCTCTTGGCTCAGACAGTCTGCTGTCTGTGCTGTCTCGCTCGGAGTGATACGGAGGCTCAGACCTGGCCAGAGAGATGGGTTTTGCCACACAGATTTCAGACAGGTTGCCCTCCTTACGTTTCTGAAGGACTGGGGAAGGACTCACACTACTAAGATATATTGTACCGCACACTATGTTTTGAAAGGTGCCTTCATGATTATTTCCTCTCATTTGCCCTTGATTTGATGAGGGTCTTCATTTGGCCAATGAGGAAATGCAACCATGGTTTGCTGCCCCATCACCCTAACCACCGTTTTAGCCTGTTGTTCTATTCTCTCATAACTTTGATCCATTTTCCTTTTAAGAACCTCTCTTAGTACATGTACTTTATAATAAGGTTCTTCAGATCCCTTCTTTGGAGAGATCAAGGCAGAATTTAATTATATTAGTAACTTGCCCCATATTAAGGAACCAGTCAGTGGCAGAATTATTACTTGCAATGCAATTGACTTTCAGCATCTGGGTCTATATGCCCCACACAGCTCACACCCCTCTCTGGTTGCTTGTGGCTTTCCCCTCTCTTTCTCTTCTCTTACTTAGCCTCAGGGATAAGGAGCATAGAGCTGGCTCCCCTAGCTTCCTCTAATGTTAACATCTGATAGAACCATGGTATATTTATCAAAACTAAGAAACTGCTCTTGGTAGAAGACTTAACTATGGTCTTTTGCCTGCTTTTAAAGAAGCTTCTTTTTCCAGACTCCATTTTTAAAGTAATACTGAATTTTAAAGCAAAATGAAAAATATTCAGCGTTAATATCCAAGGTGTGGGACAACAGGAGTGTGGATAGTTGATTTTACTTTCGTAATATGATCCAAGACTGCCCAGTGAGTAACATGTTCATAATTAACTACAAGGAATGTCATTAAACAACTTGCTAAAATGTCCTGAAATTTTCAAGAGATTTTTTTAAAGCTCCATCAGAATTAACGTCATTCATAACAATATGCCATAAATTGAAGTATTTATTAGAAATAGAAAATTTATTTATAAAGATTACATTTAAAAATTTTTATTGCCTCATTTCAGACCTACAGAAACATTGTAAGGGTAGCATAAAAAGTTCTTCAACACTCTTTCCTCAGGTTCCTCAAATGTTCATATTTTATTACATTTGCTTTTTCTCTGCTCTCACTCTTCCTCTATGTGGAAAGAACTGTTTTAAGTTGCAGATATGATGCCCTTTTACCCATAAACACTTTTCAATGTATGTTTCCTAAAGACAGGGAACTTTCTTATGTAACTGCAGCACGATTGTCAAAATCAGGATATTACCGGGGCGCCCGGGTGGCTCAGTGGATTAAGCCACTGCCTTAGGCTCAGGTCATGATCTCAGGGTCCTGGGATTGAGCCCTACATCGGGCTCTCTGCTCAGCAGGGAGCCTGCTTCCCCCCTCTCTCTCTGCCTGACTCTCTGCTACTTGTGATCTCGCTCTCTGTCAAATAAATAAATAAAATCTCTAAAAAAAAAAAATCAGGATATTACCATCGATACAATATGATTATCTTATCCACAGCCATTATTCAGACTGCATCATTGTGGTAGGCAGAATAATGGCCCCTGAAAGAAGTCCACATCCTAATCCCCAGAACCGGTGAATGTGTGAGGTTGCATGGCAGAAGGGAATTAAGGTTTCTGATGTAATTAAGGTAGTGAATCAGACAATCTTAAAACAGATTCTCCTGGGTTATCTGGGTAAGCCAATAGAATCATAAGGATTCTTATAATTAGAGGAGGGAGGCAGAAAAGAAGGTCGAGTGATGCAATGAGATGGGGACTAGCCTACCTTTTGGGGCTTAAAGATGGAGGAGGAGGCAGGAGCCAGGGATGTGGGCAACCTTGAAAAGGTCCAAGAGGCAAAGGAAGAGATTCTCCCCTTGGGCTTCCAGACAGGGAACACTACCCTGCTGACGCTCCGAGCTTGAACCCAGGAAGATCCCCATCAGACTTTTAACCTACCGAAATAGAAGACAACAAAACTGCATCATTTTAAGCCACTGAATTTGGGGTAATTTGTTGTGCAGCCATAGAAAACGAATACACCATTTGTTCCAGTGACATCTTTTTAAAAAAGAAAAAAATCTCGGGCTCTCTGCTCAACAGGGAGCCTGCTTCCCTCTCTCTCTCTCTCTGCCTGCCTCTCCGTCTACTTGTGATCTCTCTGTCAGATAAATAAATAAAATCTAAAAAAAAAAAAAAAATCTGAAACTCTGTGTTCAGTTGTCATGTCTCTTTTATTTCCTTTACTCTGGAGCATTTCCTGATTCTTCCTTTGTATTTTCTGATGTTGACTTTAAAACAAAAAAAAAGTTCTTTTGTAGCATGTTCTTCAGTCTGGTTCCTTTGATGTTTTTGATGGGATTCAGGTTGTGCACTTTGACAGCGAGATCAGGGAAGGGATGCTGAATTCTCTTCAGTACATCCTACTGGGAGGCGCAGAAGTCATTGCTGGCAATGGTCACTCGGCCGGCTGATCAGCGCGGTGCGTCCCAGATTTCTCCACTGCAAAGTTACTCGGTAACACTTTGTGATTAATAAGTATCTTATGAGGACATACTTTGAGGCTCTATAAATATCTTGTTGCTCTTTACACTCTTCCCCACTAGTTTTAGCATCTGCTGGTGAGGCTGCCAGAGGGAGATTTTCTAATTCCATCATTCTTTCTATATTTATCAGTTGGCATTATACTGAGAGGTAGTTTCTCCTCCCCCACTTTTTATGTCAGATCTTCATATTAGATTTATAGATTCCTCTTTTATTTAATGAGTTACAATAGGCTGTTCTCAATATATATTTTGATCCTTAAATGTCCCTTATTTGGCTGGTTGGAACAGCTCAAAGCTGACCCCTGTGACCTTTTGATAATTTTCCTCGTTCTTTGAGCATTATCTTACTTTTGGCACATCAAGACATTTCAGGCTCATTTTGTCTTTCCTCTTCCATAATCCTGGAACCAGCCACCTCTCCAAGGAGCAAAATTAGGTTTCATTAATTCCCCAAATGCCAAGATCCAACAATGAAAATGGGTCATGCAAATTGATGAAAAACTCTCAAAAATGATGCTGAATTTTGAGCAAATTGTTTATTAGGCTACTTGGCTGTGGGGAACATGGCCTATTCTCTCCCATGGACGATTGCCTATTTTATGCATTATTGACAAATATTTTTGGAGCGCTCATTGTTCCTGCAGCCTACCTGGTACCGATACGCATGGGTTTTATGCTGTGACAAAGGCAATCTTCCCTACTTTGAGAAATCTGTTTAAGTAAGGGAAGCAGCAAAAAACAAAACATAAAAAAATAGTAAAAAAGGAAAAAAAAAAAGAGGAAGGCATATCTCTTTAAATAGGAGTATGTGAGCGTGTTGCCTAGGAACATTACCTATTAATGTTAGTACACTGATTTATTCATTAAAGTAAATGAATGCTCAGGACTGTTCTTTTTGCTAAGCCTGTAAAGGACAAATTATATTTGTATGATCTAGATTTGTATATTTGGCTGTGTTGAAGAGAATCTGATGTGGGAGATGGGCTCGGGGACATTGATCCAGATATGAAAATGCAGACAGCAAATTCAGTGATAGGCAGTTGCGTGGTTGTGTTTTCCTCCCGTCCATTGCTCTCTGTATATTGAAGATGTTCTGGAACCCCAGCACTGTAGTCTCTGATCACATGGAGAACTCTTGCATTCCACAGGCTCTGTTTTGTGTGTTCCGGGTTTTTTGATTGATTATTGCTGGCTATCATCTCATAAGACCAATGACACAGCAAATTATTTCATTATTTCAAACTCTCACCATTTATTGAGGCGCTACAGAAGTGCCCAGTTATTAATCAGAGCCCAAACTAGAAAGATCTTGACATGTTGAAATCAAAAAGAGCAGTTACAAACTATTGATAGTCAATTGGTATCTTTTTTTTTTCAGGTTTAAGTAATCCAACATGGAATTTATTGTATACATCATCTGCCACAAAATATTCTTCCTTGGTTTGGTATTTCTTTTTTTCAAAAATTTTTAAAATTAACATATAGTGTATTATTAGCCCCAGGGGTACAGGTCTGTGAATAGTTTACACACTTCACAGCACTCACCATAGCACAAACCCTCCCCAGTGTCCATAACCCCACCACCCTCTCAGTCTATCGGTATCTTTACTAGATTCTAAGGCATGGCTGGCAAAAACTATTGTGGACTCTTCTGTGCTTTTGTGCTGAGTTTCGTGAGGGTTGACTATGTAATAAAATGAAGCTTGTATTCCCATAGGATTGTGGACTCAGGAGTTCTCCTAGAACAGCTGTACTCAAAGTGAGGTCCTAGAGCCAGCAACATCTGCCTCGCCTGTTCACTTCTTAGAAATGCACATTCTTGACACCACCTCAGACCTACTGAATCAGAAATTCACGGGCGGAGGGGAGAGAGGGTAATCTGTGTCTTAACAAGCCCCCTCCGGGGATTCTGATGCTGGCTAGAGAATTAGAGAGTGCTGTGAATTGGTTCTCGGCAGTTATGTCTTATGTGTCTGTGTGTTGGACTCCACCAGGCATCATTTTTACTTTCAGCTACCTTTGCTGCGTAGCTCTTTGAGCTGGGAAGAATGTTCAGAATAAACGCTAATTACAGTGTTAGAGACGATCAGTATTAACTCTTTGCTGTGCTTAAAACTTACACTAAGAAACTCTAAGTATTATGTAAACATCAGATTGTTTAATTAATCAAGACTTTCCTCTTATGGAATACAAAAGCCTTTTTAAAAAGTAGGTGAAGGGGGCGCCTCGGTGGTTCAGTTGGTTGAGCATCTGCCTTTGGCTCAGGTCATGATCTCGGGATCCTGGGATCGAGGCTCACATCAGGCTCCCTGCTCAGCACGGAGTCTACTTCTCCCTCTTCGTCTGTCCCTCCTCCAGCTCATGATCTCTCTTTTTCTGCGTCTCTCTCTCCTCCTCTTTAATAAATAAACAGACAAACAAATAAATATTAAAAGTAGGTGAAGGCTGACAGATCTATTTTAAAAATTTAATATTAAGTGTTTTTGTTTCCAATCTCTTTCTACACTTTTCACAAGATCTTCTAAATAATCATTTCTATCCACTAGATGTGAACAGGCCAAAAGATCATGGGAAAGAATAGACTTTTTAGGATTCATAATTATCCAATGCTATGAATTTGGCAAGCTTGTTCTGAACATTTCCACAAGCATGAAATAAAAGAGAGCTAAGTCGTTTAACATGGGAGATGTATTTGAAATTAGAATAAGCAACAAATATACCTAAAGACATCAGAAGAAGTTCAATTTAAACCTCAGTCCCTACCGAGTGGCTATAATTCATAGATAAGCTAGCTGTGTGCCTTCAGCTAAGTCTCTCAATCTTGCCTATTTTTTCTATAAATGGGGCCGTCACAACCCTACAGAATTGTTCAAGTCAGTGGATACGTATGTAAAAGAATACAACATTTAGTATCATCAGGTAAACTAAGCTTCTGTGTGTCTGGAAGCTTGTACAACTTGGTGTCGTCTTTTATGTTTCTATTTTTTTTTGAACTTTTAAAAATTTAAATTCAATTAATTCACATATAATGTGTTACCGGTTTCAGGGGTACAGGTGTGTGGTTCATCAGTGTTCTGTAATAGCCCGTGCTTACTACAACTCGTGCCCTCCCCAACGTCCATCACCCAGTTACCCCGCCCCCCCACCCCTCTCCCCTCCAGCAACCCTCAGTTTGTTTCCTAAGATTAAGAGTCTCTTATGGTTTGTCTCTCACTCTCTGGTTTCCTCTTGGGGTCCTCTTTTAAAAAATATAGATCAGGGACGCCTGGGTGGCTCAGTGGGTTAAGCCTCTTCCTGTGGCTCAGGTCATGATCTCAGGGTCCTGGGATCGAGCCCCGCATCGGGCTCTCTGCTCAGCAGGGAGCCGGCTTCCTCCTCTCTCTCTCTCTGCCTGCCTCTCTGCCTATTTGTGATCTCTCTCTCTCTCTGTCAAATAAATAAATAAAAATCTTTAAAAAAATTTTTTTTTTTAATATAGATCACAAATGCAAAGAGTGAGTGTGGGCCAGAAAGGGGCCCATGAGCTCCATTCCTTCCACCTGGAAAGTCCACGTCCAAGCCGTGACTGTATTTATTTTCAGCCAGGGTAAGGCAGGACATTTGCTTCCTTTATGTCACTGTGTCATTGGGTGTGTGCATGACTGTACTTCCCCTCCACGGCAGACACCTCAGCGGCCGTCTGGCCAGGAGAACCTGTTCGGTGTGCTCACTGCATGACGACAGCGGGTGCGGCTCTAAGGGGAGTGCCAGGCTCTGCAGAGTGTGCCCAGAGGCTGCAGAATCAGACTTTTGCCAGAGGAAGAAAGAGCACCCGGAGGCAGGAATTCACTGCAGCGATGGTGAATGGCTCGACTGGGCAGAGCCTTCCAGATCTTTTCGTTAAACCTCTTAATTTCAAACCCGGAAGAGGCAAAACTCAGTTGTTGTTGTTGTTGTTGTTTTTCCAAGATTTTATTTATTTGACAGAGAGATATCACAAGTAGGCAGAGAGGCAGGCTGAGAGAGAGGAGGAAGCAGGCTCCCTGCTGAGCAGAGAGCCTGATGTGGGACTCGATCCCAGGACCCTGAGATCATGACCTGAGCCGAAGGCAGAGGCTTAACTCACTGAGCCACCCAGGCGCCCCCAAAACTCAGTTTTTTAAAGATGACTTGTTAAAATAGAATTTCAATCACATCTGTCCTCGGGAAATTGCACACCAGAGACAGTCTTGTGGACTGGAGTCATTTTGAGATGCCTTGTGGCCCAAGCCCGCTCTAAGCAGGCATCGCGCTGAACAGAACATAAACTTGGGACAGCAAAGACACAGACCCTGATATTTCAGTCAGGACTTGATGCTGTTTGCTTTTTATTAAAACAAAATAAACAGTAATGACAACAAAAACACTGCTATTTAAATGCATTGAAAGAGCTGAAATCTTTTTTTTTTTAATTCTAGTTAACACAGAGTGTTCTATTTAATGCTTATCAGGATAAGTGTATTCTCACTCCCCTTCACCTATTTTGCAGTCCTGCCAAAAGATGTGAACTCTTTCTCGAAAAAAATTATTTATTTTTTAAATAATCTCTATACTCAACATGGGTCTCGAACTTACAATCCTAAGTCCAAGCATCATATGCTCAACCAGCTAAGCCAGCCAGGCCCTCCAAAGAGCTGAACTCTTCAGCTTACCCTTCTGCGTCTGTACTTCCAGAGCCTGTCAGCGGATGCAGAGGAACACTGTCCTCTATTTAGGGGATCCATTTCAGTGGGGACTCTGGGGAAACCTGTGGATTTTTGCTCTCTTAAGTGGCACATTGAAGAATATTCAGACTGGAAAATACTGAATAAAGGACTAGAAGACCTCAATGAGTTACTTTTATCAAAAGAAAATGATTTCTGATAGTTATTTAGGACTAAAATAAAACCAAGGCAAGCCTGCCTAGCACACTGAGAGTCCATTCTGTGACTTTCATAAGGAACCTAGGAGAAAAGCTCACCACCTGTGAATGATTTACACAAATTATCTAGGCCCACGTCAACATCTGCAATATTCATATGGGCATCGTTATATTAAGCAAGTTTTAAACAAGTGTTATTTATTGACTCTTAAGTATCTAAGAAACTTTAGTGACCTTTCTGCACTTGCATACTGAGAACCTCCATGTGAGGCCCTGCCCAAGGTAGTAGGGATACGGCAGTGTGTGAAACAACAAAACCCCCTGCTCCTAGGGGACTTATGTTCTAGTTGGGGAGACATAATAATAAACAAAAGATGAATAAAATCTGTAAATATTAGCTAATTGTGTAGCACTTAATATGTTCCAGGTGCAGGTCTAAGAACTTTATAAATCTTATGCCTATAAACTGATGATGTTGGTGCTATGATTATTCCCATTTTGTAGACGATGAAAAGGAAGCGTAGAGAGATTCTGTCTTGACTACTTGCTAAGTAACAAGCCCGGACTCAAACTCAGGCAAACTGACTTGGTCTCAACCACCTGGATCTCAGCCACCACATTATACTGCCTCTATGTGGCACCAGTGTTTGGTGGGGCAGAAAGTTCTATGGAGAAAAACAAAGCAGGGAAGAGGGAAAGAAGGAGGGTTTAGGGGGTGGGGTGGACCTTGCAATTTGATACAAGATGGCGGAGAAAGCCCCACAAAGAAGACAGCGTCTGAGTAAACCCAGAACCCTACAGATATCTGGAGAAAGCACATTCCGGGTAGGGACACAAGATATCGCACAAGTCCCAGAGTGGAACCAGCCATGTGGCTGGGCGTGAGTGAGGAGGAGGACAGTGAAGTGATGATGTGGGGGGGGGGGGGGGGGGCACATCATGTGAGACCCTGAGATGCAAAAGATGAGGGGCTTTGGATTACGGTGATCACAGTGGAAGTGATGGAAGTGATGAGAAGTGATGGAAGTGGTCCAATTCCTATCATGATCTGATGGTAGAGCGGCAAGATTTGCTGCGAGAAAAAGAGAAGAGTCAAGAATGACTTTACCGTGCTTGGGCTGAACATGCCACTCGTTTTACTTTTTATTCCTTACTCATGTTCAGGCCTTTCCATAGAGGGAAGACTGAGGCAGAAAAGGAGGTCTGAGAGCAGAGTATCAGGAACTCTGGATTACAGCTGGGATGTTAATTACCCAACCAAATGTAGATTTCAATGAGGCAGTTGAACATGATCTTAGGAGTTCAGAGGTGCTGTGCAAGCAGGCTAAAGATAGAAATTTGAGAGTCGGCAGATACACTTAAAGCTCTGAGACTAGCTGAGAAAACCAAGGCAGTAAATAGGGACAGAAGAGAGAAGAGGTCTGAGGCCCGAGTGCTGGGTGTCTTCCCCTCCAGTAAGAGGGCACTTCTGTGTTCCCAGGTAAGAGAGATGTACATAATGTCCTGGAAACCGACACAAGTGTTTTAAGGAGAAAGGAATGATCAGTTCTGACCAATGATGCTGATAGATCCCAGAAGACGTAAGCAGAAAATCGGCCATTGAGTTTTACAACATGGACATCCTTGTAGACTTCACAGAGGCCATCTCAGTGGAGTGGTGGAGGCGAAACCCTGATTGCAGTGGTTGGAGAAGTGTCGTGAGATCTAATAGCAGCAGTTTCAAGAGAGACCAGGAGGTGAGAAACTGCGGGGCACAGGCATAGCCTGCTCTTCTGTTGTCCGTAAGGGAGACATCTCTAAAAGGGAGCAGAGAAAGGGGGCAGAAGCTGAAATGTCACAGTTGAAGGGAGTCTTTGTTTTTTAGGATGAGAAAAATTCAGAAAAGGAAGAGAAAGCAATGATGCAGGAGAGAGAGAGAGTAAAGATTCCTTTCCCAGGGGGTGGAGTGCTCCTCGAGTAGGACAAGGAATGAGCCCTCCTGTGGGTCGTAGGTGGGGTACATACCAGCAGGGAAGGTGGAAAGGAGAAGTCGTTGGATGTGGCAGTGCAAGTATGCGGGAGAGATGCTCTGCCAAGTGCTTCTATTTTCTGAGTCTTAGGAAATAGGTCATTGGCAGAGAGTGACATGAGGGAGGAGGTGTGAGAGGATTGAAGAAAGGGGAAGGCATGAAACAGTCTTCAAGGAGAATCAGGAGAATTGCTGGACTAGGGAAATGAGGTCTGATGGCTCAGAAGCCCTTTGAGGTTAATGAGCATGAATTCAATGTGCGGTGGTGCCTTAAGCCTGGGATTCTACTGGGACCCTGAGGAAGGCAGATGGGAAGGGGTGGGAGCGCTGGGACGGCAGGAGGGTAGACAAACGCGAAGACGGTAGGTCCACGGACTGTAGCAGCTGAGGTATTACTGAAGGTGGGACACTGGACAGACTGAGCTTCCCAAATCAGAGGTGCTGATTGGAAATCGGGGGGGGGGGGGCTTGAAGTTCTGGAAGACGTACAATGACTTGGAATGGCGAGATCTAGATGTGATCGCAGGAGTGAGTGGCAGAGCAGGGTGTGTTTTACTAAAGAGAGTATCTGGTTAAGCTGTCACACTTTTCTCACATTTTCAACCCTTTTCCAGTTGAGCCACCTCAGTAAATTGTCCAAAACTTCTTGTTAGTTTTCAAATGAAACAGAATGAAATCTTTGTTCACTGGCAGCCCATGGGCCATGACTGACCCATGGTGACTCACGGATGCCCTGACTGTCTGCGCCCACGGACTCATGACTAGGACATTCGATGAGACTCCCTGATAGGAAAGGACAGCTTTGCATCCCCGGTAAAGATTAGCCTACATACTTGGGGTTGATGAAGTATACTTGAGTAATTTCTGTAAAGCCAATGGTTTAAGAAGGGGCTATTTTATTGATTCTAACCAAATAGCAGATTACTGTATTTCCCTTTGTGGTTGTCATGTGCGTTCTGCAAATTGGCCTTCTTCTAAGTACACCCCATGAGGCAAAGAATTTGAAAACCATGTACCCAGAAAACCTAAATCAGAACCCTTAATTTGAATGGTTTTTCCCCTACCCCAGCAATTGAATTAACTGGAAAAAAAAAAAAAAAAGACCAAAACAAAAAAACGTTAAGAATATAAGCTCAATTACCTCATCCAAAAAAAAAAAAAAAAAAAAATTAAAAAGATGAAGAACTATCCAAAATTCCAAGTGAGGTCAAAGTGTGAGTCAAAATTTGGCTTACACTGTCTGTGTTAACTATAGAGCTGAAGGGTAAAAATAGTAGTTAAGAAAGAACCAGATCCAAACTCTTCAAGAAGGATTGTTCTAGGGGTGCCTGGGTGGTGTAGTCAGTTAAGCACTGGACTCTGGATTTCAGCTCAGGTCTGTGATCTCAGGGCTGTGGGTTCAAACCCCAAGTCCTTCCTCTGCTCTTCTCCCCCGCTCCCAACTTGCTCTCTCTCAAATAAATAGATAAATAAAATCTTAAAAAAAAAAAAAAAAGATTGTACTAATCATGCTTCAGACAATTTGGGTGACACAGAGCAGGCATCTGACTTGTTAAATGAAGGCATGAATGCCTTAGTCTGGAAAATGAAATGCTATACCTTATGGAAGTCTGTTAGCAAGGGTTTCTTTAGCCAAAAACCATACCCAAACCCCAAATCTTCTTTCCTGAACTTTCTACTTAATCAAGGATTCTCCTTTTGCTGCCTTTATAGGAAGTGGGGGAGTAAGGTGGTTCTGAACTGGCCAGGATAATTCATTTTAACAATCTTCATGATGGTACCTGGGAGCTGTTAAAGGGCATTTTTCGTCTGCTCATTTTAATGGTCTGAGATAAATTGAAATGAAGGCCTGTCCTTTGGTGCTAGCGAAGGCAGAGCAGAAGAAGATAAGTAAGACAGGACCCAAGACCTCTGCCACTGGGGGCTGAATGTTTCTACACGCTGTGCCATGGGTGGCTTTGCAAAGGGACTGTCAGAACACTGGAACACTGTGACTAGGGCTGTGCCCGGCCTAAGGGAGAGCAAGGAACCAATTCAGCACATTAGAGACCTCTCTGTCTTGAGGCAAACCTCTGAGAGGGGAACAAACACTTGCCTATTTCCATAAGCCTATGCTTTGAAAGCAAATTCTGAATTGGTTTCAGAGGAAAAGAATATTCTCTTTAAAAAAAAATAATGTTTTTTTTTTTAAATAGCTGAACAGGTTTTGAACATTAAAATGGTTTTTTAATGGCTGAACAGATGTAGAAATATTATAGGCTGATCCAACAGTACTCTTTCCCCATTTTCTTTCAAATGAACAACCCCAGACATCACCTTTTGCGTTTTACAAGAAGTCTTTCTGCAGAAAAGTTCAAGTGGATTTTCAGCTACCCAACCAATTACCTAAATTATCTTAATTTGTAGGCGTGGAATGTATTCTCAAATGTTTTGGTGGTGGTGTTGGTGGTGTGTGTGTGAGAGAGAGAGAGAGAGAAGAGGGATTTTTAAGAGCATGTTAGTGCTCGATCAATCTAAAGATGTATGTTTTAGGAGAGGCACAGAGCTAGCTTCCTTTCTGAGGAGGGGCAGGATTCATGCCTACAAAAGGAGCCTAATGACCTGGAACACTAGAAGCACATTCTCAGGACATGCTGAGGTAACCAGTTCCAACTTGCCAAAGGATGCTTTTCCACTTGGCTCACAGCTACTCATTCATATTGGTTTTGACCATCCCACTTGTTTTATTTTTAATTCCCTATTCATTTTCAGGCCCTCCCATATAAGGTTAGCAAGAAATGGCTAATTCCAGAGCTGGCTGGCATTTGTGACACTGAACTAGAAGATTAAGTCAGGTTTTAGAAATCTGTTTTTTCATATTTTCCTCCATGCCCAACTTGACACACTGCAAATATTAATACTCAGTTACAGAAAGGGGTAAGTTTTAAACCAATTTGGGGAAAGTTGGCTTTAAATTAATTTTCAGTGGTGCTTGATAGACACTAAACAACTCTTTCAAGCAAAAATTAGCCTAGAAAAGTTACTTGAGGGGGAAAAAAATCTCCCATAGAGAAGAAGTCAAACAACGTATGTAGTATACCCTCAAGGAGGTGGAGGGTAGCTCCCACTCCTTAACTCGGGGCAGCAGGGAGTGACTTCTGAAGAGTACAGTATGGAAAGGGGGTAAAGAGTAACTTTATGGTGGAAAAACCTGGCAAAACTGCCTCAGCCAGGTGACTAAAGTCAATGTCAACAGTGATGTCATGCTGATAGTATGTACCCTTGATAGGATGAAATGAAAATGGCACTTACCTCTGTGGTCTTCCTCCCCAAAACCCATATGCCCAATCTAATCATGAAAAAACATCAGACAAATCCCAGTTGAGGGACATTATACAAAAAATGTGACCAGCACTCAAAACTATCAAGGTTATCAAAAAACAGGGACCGTCTGAGAAATTGTCACAGCCAAGAGGAGCCCAAGGAGACATGACAACTAAGTGTAACATGGTGTCCTGGATGGGATCCTGGAATGGGAAAAGGACAGTAGGCAAAAAATAAAAAATAAACTAAGGAAATCTGTAAAACTTAGTTAATACTAATGTACCAATACTGCCGTATGTGACAAAAACACCGTACTAATATAAGATGTAATCAGAGAAACAGAATATGGGGTATATGGGAATTCTCTGTACTCTATATTTAAGTTTCCTATAAATCTATAACTTTTCTAAAAATAAAATCTATTTAAAAATTACTTGAATGAAAGGTAAACACGCTTCTTTCACACAGTCTGATGCAAAGTCTCATCAAGAATTAGGCAGTCCTGGGCAGTTGGAACCCTGTAAATATGGACTCCACCGTTCGGACAATGCCATGTAGAGAAGCGTGTTCCCAAGGTCCCAGCTTCCCCAGTCTGGGTCCTTCCCCCTCATAGATAGAAGCGCTAGTGCTAACCTAGTGCTGTGATAAATATTTAGCTCATTAATCGCCCTTCCCCTTCACAGCAGCCAACACTATGAAGTAGGCAGGTGCTGTTATTATTATTCTTTTATCCAGGCAGAAAAATGCCTTCTAGAAAACAGAAGGGCCCAAGATCACCTTCCCTGGGAGGGCAGAGCTGGGAGAAAAAAAATCCAGACTGTCTGGGCCCCAGGACCAGTGTTCTTGTACCTCTCTCACTGGTGTACTCTTCAATCCCCTTCACACCTTCTTTCCAGGCATTCAGGGGCTCCTACTCTTGTCAAAATTTGGCCCTTTGGCAAAGGGCCAAATTTATGATGGCCCATGGTATCAGCTGTACTGTGTAGACTCGGTAGAAAGATAATGGAGGCAGGGCAGGTGCCGGGAGCTGGGTGGGAAAGCACCACTCTCTGAAGTAACGCCTGGTTTCTAATTACAGCATTGGCCCCCATCCCACACTCAGATCCCCAAGGGACTTGCAGTGCTTCTGAATCCCATCCTATAGTCAAGCCCTAAACCGAAGTGTGGTACCCATGTGATATTTTGGAACCAATCCAAACTTCGGGCATTTTCAAGTGGTTTCTCTAATGAGCACCAATAAACCCACAGGTGTGCCTGAAGCAGGACTTGTGAAGCTGAGCGTACTTTCCCAACCCTGTGTTTCAGAAAGGTTGACTCCCTTTTATTTACAAAATAAGATGAAATTGTATGTGCTAGCCTAAACGAAGAGAAGTGGGCTTTCTTTCATGTTTGAAAAAGATGTACGTAAGACTTTGAGAAAGTAATTTGAAACAGCAGCTTCCCAAACTCTGCCCTTTTCCGTACATTTCCTTAAATGGGTAAAAAGTTCACAATTTAATAAAGACCCTTGGAAAGGCTAGTCGAAGAATAGACCCATTCAGTAACTTCATAAATATAGGGAGCTAAATGTAAAATATTCCATCATGACTTCCTGCTGGAAAAGTCAAAGCTGGTTTAGGTCGCTTGGAGGGGAGATAGCTGTTTGTTTTTTTAGTTCCCTGCGGCATGGTGTGGTGACAAGGCTTCTTTTTTTTCTCTTGGGTTATCTGTTTTCAAATGTTTCCATAGTGGACTTGTGCTGCTTTTATCCTAAGAAAAGTAAACAAGACAAGATCATATATATATGTATAGTCAGAAGGGTCAGATTGTTGTTTTGACAGGAAGACAGGAAATGGCTCACCTGGAAAATCATGATGTGAGCGTGCTCAGGAGTGGTTCTTCCTGTGACTGACCAGGCATCACCAGTTTGAGGGAGATTTCTTCTGGGAGCACAGCAGGACTCTGGGGAATTCCTCTAACCACTGCCGATGGGTTGAAGATCTAGCAGAGGGTTTGATGAGTCTGGTTTCGCAGAATTAACAAATAATTTGCAGACGATTCAGTAAAACAAAACAAAACAAAACAAAACACACTGCCAAGGTTGGAAGACAGATCAATGTAAGGAACTGATCCCAACCAATCTGGAAGAAAAGAATGAGGGTAAGTCAATAACCTCCCAGAACTAAGGCTTTCATTCTGAAGCTGGTGTGTTCGTTTCTTTTTCAGCTCTGCTCAGGAAAGAACAGGGAGAAAAAAAATTAACTTAGGTTTACATGTGAGGGACTTACATTGGTCCAGTCGAGTCCAGCTTTTTCTCTTCTGTAGCATCATGATTTAGGGGATTAGAGTCAGCTCCAAAGTGGACACATGTGAACTCAAGCCAGGGATTCACAAACTTTCTCTTAAAAGGCCAGATTGTAAATACTTGAGACTTGACGGACACTATGGTGTCTGTTAGCAACCACAGAACTCTGGTGTGGTGCAGGAGTCGCCATGGATAAAATTGGGGGGAAAGAGTTTGTGTTCTAATAAAACTTCCCAGAAACAGTGGTGGATAGGATTTGGCCCCCAGCCCTAATTTGCTGACTGCTGGCCTAAGCCAGTCAGATTTCCCACCCCTCTTGCCAGTGATTAAGGTACCCAGGCTTAATCCAAACTGCATACACTACTTTCCTGGTGATAGTTAGTGACTGAGAGATAGGCAAAGGGGAAAGGGGAAAGGGAAGGGGAAAGCTTTTAGTTTGAAGTCTGGAGGAGAGGGGTTCTCTCTCTTCCCCCTACTTGAATAAGGAATCATACAGTCCTGATGCCAGCAACCAGTCTACGACTATGAAGGGACCCAGTCCTCAGGTGAAGTGGACTCTGGATGACGGAAGGGAAAGATAGAACTTGGATCCTTGATGGTATCCCTGGACTACAGGGTGTTTTAACCCTGTTTCCCCTCCAACCTTTAGATTTTCCAATTGTGTGAGCTGATAAATTTGCTTATTATAAAGATCACTTTGAGTTGGGATTTCTGTTACTTGCAGCTGAAAGCATCCTATCTGATGGAAAATTTTAAAATAAGTTTATGACTTTCAAAGGTTACAAATGCTAAAAAGAGTTAATACCTGTTTCTATAAAATTTCCTTTCCATCATTAAAAATAATGTGACGAATAGGAAATGAAATAGCTCTTTTTAATTGTCTAGATTGATTAGTGTGGGTCTGCCAGAGGGCAGGAAAGGTCATAAATGACATTTAATTTATGGACTATTTGGGTTGGAGGATACTTTCTCTGTGATTCAACCAAGAAGATAAGAGTAAGGGGCACTGGAGACCTGGACGAGGTCACCGAAGACCTTCGCCAAAGACCTTGAACACAAAAGTGTCCACTCACACCCTTGATCTTAAACATGGGTCTCTTCCTTACAGCATCTTCCAGCTCTAATGCCCATCGAAAACTGGAATAATGAAGATAACCTAGAACCTTAGGCCTTAATGAAAAGAGTTTATCAAGAACAATAGTAATAAGCAAAAAAACCAAAATGTACTTTTCATAAAAGCATCTTGTTGAGAAGTTTCATATTCCTTATGCCATTCTTATGATAGCTGTAGACCATTGTTCTATATTCATTGTAGTCTCTCTTAGTTGTGTGAATGTATAGCTTTGGCGAGTTACCCAATTACTTTTCTAAAACAAAAGAACTGAAGTTTTAGGATTGTTTTTCTTCAAAGCAGGTCCAATCTGTATAGTGTTACTGTAGTTAGTCATCTTCCTAACATTGTGAAGGGGTAATTTAGATTAGATAATGTTTCTCATCCCATTAATATTTAAACTGAGCTATAGAAAGGTAAGTGAATTTAGTCCTGCAAAAGTAAGTACTAAGCACACATTACTCATTCATTTAAAAAAGGTATTACTGAGGGCGTACTGAGAGCCATGCAGTGAGGGTTCGAGACCTCGTTATAGCATAGAGTGAAGGCTGTTCTGGAGCTAACGTTATGGAAGGAGAGACAGAGAGTAAGGATGAGTGTCTGAAGTGGGGTGGAGAGAAGGGGTAAGACACACAAAGCAGAGTCAGGCAGAGATGCCAAGTGGGCAAACGTGGGAGGCGGAAACTGATCGCGGTCATTTTCTTTTCTTTCTTTTTCCCTAATATTTTATGTATTTATTTGTGTGTGGGAGAGAAAGCACAAGTAGGGGGAGCAGCAGGCAGAGGCAGAGGAGAAGCAGGCTCCCTGATGAGCAAGGAGCCCGACGTAGGACCCAATCTGAAGACCCTAGAATCATGACCTGAGTCGAAGGCAGACAATCAATGGACTGAGCCACCCTGGCGCCCCTGGTCATGGTCATTTTCACCCTCAGGTGGGACTGGCTCCACGACGGAGCGTGCT
Organism: Mustela nigripes; assembly: GCF_022355385.1. Lineage (NCBI taxonomy): Eukaryota > Metazoa > Chordata > Mammalia > Carnivora > Mustelidae > Mustela > Mustela nigripes. The sequence continues at coordinate 19,027,582 of NC_081566.1, forward strand.
TCCTTGTTTGAGAAACAGCGGAGGGGCTGGTGTGATGGGAGCCGAGACTGATGGGAGCATCGTGTATGACCATAGAGGCCCCATATGGACACTGGGTTTATTCTGAGAAAGATGGCAATTTTTGAGTGTCACCAACCTACATATTGCCTGACAAACCTAAATATCGCTGGCAATACCAAGACAGCCAAACTGATGAATTCCTACTCTTTATTAAGCTAATGTAGAGTTGGAACAAATAGTTGAATGGCCATTGATGACACAGAAATAAGGGATTAATTCATTGTTCTTTTCCAGTACAATGGAACAGTACAGCTTGCTGTAGCACTCCGTGATCCTATCTTTCATTTGGTCCTGTCTGCCTAAGGAAGTGCGTTTCTGTAACCCCGGTCTTATCCTTTCCACAGAGATTACATAAAGTGCCTACCACCATGTCTGGCTCAGAGGAGAGGCTCAAAGAAATCCATTGAACAAGTAAGCAAAAGAATAAGCGCAGCAAAATATTGTGATAAAGGATTCTCTTTAAAAATTATCTCAATAAAATAAAGTCATCAGACTTTAATATGAAGAGGTTAGTCTAGGGTCACTGGAAAGGCAGATTACAAGCACTTCTTTCCTCTTTCTTGTGTCATATTGTTTTCTTCAAAGATCTAAGCAAAAAATCAAAATCTGCATTGCAATGACAGTTCTTGAGGATAAATTCTATTTGTAGGTGATTACAACACCTGAAGATTTCAAGCATGTTCTGGGAAAACAATTTAAAGTACTTTTTTTTTGGACACTTAACAAATGCTCACTACTTTGCTTCTCATAAATGCCCTTCAAATATAGCAATGTGAATAAGAAGGAAAATGAGAAAAAAAACGCAAAACAAAAAATGGGGAACTTCCCAAATTTTTGGCACAAGGTGATATTCAAAGTCAGAGCAAGGAACTGATATCCTATTTCTGGGCATCTAGTTTATGAGATTTTATTAATATAAAAATGGTATTTGCCAATAGCAATGCAGGGTCAGAAAATGTTAGATAACACATAAGATAAGATACATGCTGGGTAAAAATATAATAGCAAATCAAAAGATTAATGAGTCTGCTTTCAAAAAAATGTTTTCCCATCAGAAGTAATTTTATCTACTCACTAACTTAGTTACAAGTGACCACTGTGAAGGAGGTGCTTAGTGAGATGTCCATTTAAAAAAGGAGAGACAGGGCACCTGGGTGGTTCAGTTGGTTAAGCATCTGCCTTTGGCTCAGGTCATGATCCCAGGGTCCTAGGATTGAGCCCTGCATTGGGGAGTCTGTTTTTCCCTCTCCCTCTGCTGCTTCCCCTGTTGGTGCTTTCTCTCTCTGTGTCAAATAAATAAATAAAATCTTTAAAAAAAAATAAAATAAGAAAGAGACGGCTTTGGACCTGGGCTGCCCAACATGATAGCCCTAGGCTCATGTGGCAATTTACACTTAAATAAAATAAAATTAATTAAAATTTTCACTCCTCATTAACACTAACCACATTTCAGAGGCTCAATAGAGCCACGTGGTTAGTGGCTATCCCATTAGGAAGCACAACTGTAGAATGTCTCCATCACTGTAGACATTGCCACTGGGTAGCGTTGCCTTAGGAAGCACAGACAAGGGAGTCACACATAGAATTTTTAGTTAAGGTGGGAGGTGGGCAGGCAAGGTACTCTGGAAAGGGAGTAACAGATCACTAGGATGGCTCTCTGGGAGGGTAAATGAGTTTATTTATTTTTTAAAGATTTTATTTATTTATTTGATAGAGATCACAAGTAGGCAGAGAGGCAGACTGAGAGCCTGATGCGGCGCTCGATTCTAGGACCCTGAGACCATGACCTGAGCCGAAGGCAGAGACTTAACCCACTGAGCCACCCAGCCGCCCTGGTAAATGGGTTTAAAGACGAGAGATGCATTAGTAGTTTTTGTGGATGTTGAAGAAAGTTACTGAAGTTCCATACCAGGGATTATTTTAAAGTTTCATTACTTTAGAACCAGAGGCAATATTTTGTTATGCATAGAGAACTTGCTTAGGAGAGAAGAACGGGTAGGGGAAAACGTGCTAAGAGTAATAGCCTGCAAAGATTGGCGTTGTAAGCGGTGTTTTCCAAAATGATTGTAAATTACCTGGAGAACATAATACATGGTTTAATATTCCAGAAGGAATTTCGCTGAGGTTGGTGCTAAATGTCAAATCAGTGCAGCAAAAAGAAACATTTTGGAAAAGTTCTCAAGAACTGGAGTAAGCAGAAAGGTAGAATGTGAAGTTCAGTGAAAACTGGTGTTAATTATTATATTTAAGGGAAAATTATCCAAATTAGAATAACTAAATATTGGGGCACCTGGGTGGCACAGTCAGTTGGACGTCCAAGTCTTGGTTTGGGCTCAGATCGTGATCTCGGGATCGTGCCAGCATCAGGCTCTGTGCTCAGCGTGGAGCCTGCTCGAGTTTCTCTCTCTCTCTCTCTCTCTCCTTCTGCCCCTCCCCACCCTCTTCATGCTCACTCTCTCTCTCTCTCTCTCTCTCTCCAATAAATAAATCTTAGAAAAACAAAACAAAACAAAACAATAAAAAAGAATAACTAAATGATGGTATCTGAATTACCAGTCTCACATCAAGGACAAAATCAGGGAATTCATGTAGACTCATCCTTTTGTTCTCTTTTACTGCTGATGGCTAAAAGGAGCCCCTCTTGGCACACAAAGTAAGGAAAAGATTTCCTTCCTCTGGATGCATGCAGACAAGTGCACATGGCTTGGCAAACAGGGCTCTTGGAAGGATTTCAGTCTCTACTATTCCTGACCCCTGTGCACCTCCTCTCCTGGGTATCTCTGGGCTGGGCCGCAAGGTGCCCAGGACAGGGCACCCCACTCCAAACCATATGCCACCAGTGTGCAAGCTGGGCTACTTCCAAATGGAAGAAGTTTTATAACCTGGTCTCTCTTGGTCAAGACATCCATGGGGAAGCTTGGAAACATTCTAAGGAAAGCAACCAAAATCATCACCAGGTGGTATACTAGGTGAGTCTAAAAATGGATATTTCTGCTAGAAAGGCAAAGGGACATATAGATCAGTCTTATAAAGTCATAAGGGATTGGGGAATGGTTGAAATCTAGTCTTGTTTAGCAAATCCTATAGTATTAGAACCAGGGACAATTAAGAGGTCTTTTTAAGAAAATCAAGGAATGTCTGTCTTCTATAGCAGTTTAAAAACTTTTAGAAAAGACAGCTATTAAAAAAAAAAAAAAAGTTGGCTAATGTTATGTATAAAAATCCCTTAATGTGTTAATAAGAAAATCTGAAGATATTTTGGATTGTTTTCCTAAACATTTAAGTTAGTGTAATGGAAGCAACCTGTTTCCTGTGAGATACAGCTTGGTTCTGTGTAAGGGGACGGGATGGCGACTAGAATCAGCACGGCACTTGATAGGTTATCACTACTTTGGCTCTGTCTGTGGTCCAGCGGGAAAATCAACACTGTGCTTGACTGGTTAGACAAGATCTGGTTCTGAAAGGAAGCTCATTAAATTAATTTTTATTAGTATAAATTTATAAAGTTAAGAATTCTTCAGAAAATTTCAAGAGGAAAGATGCAGTCTGGGGATCACACTGAGACAGTGACTTCCAGGATGGGTTTTGTATCAGGCCCCAAAGGGCCAGAAGATTTAGAATTGCCCTTTTCTTAGAAAATACTGAATATAGGATTAAAACCTAACAAGCAAACCGACCAACAAAAGTCCCAAAATTTTACTCAAAGGCCTTTTTATGAAGTTGTGTTCATTTTAATTCCAGAATAGTTAACACACAGTATATTAGTGTCAAAATACGATGTAGTGATTCAACAATTCTATTCAAAAGATTTTTCTGTCTAGAGCTCAGGTAATATATATTCATGTCTGTGCACGTGTGTGTAGAATTTTTAATGTGTGTAGAATTTTTTTTTTAATGTGTGTAGAATTTTTAATGTAGGCACAATCCATGTTAAGTTTGCCAAAGGCACATAAAATGTATCTGTTGGGGACGCCCGGGTGGCTCAGTGGGTTAAGCCTCTGCCTCAGCTCAGGTCATGATCTCAGGGTCCTGGGATCGAGCCCCGCATCGGGCTCTCTGCTCAACAGGGACCCTCTGTCTGCTTCTCTGCCTACTTGTGATCTCTCTCTGTCCATGAATAAATAAAAATCTTTTTTAAAAAATGTATCCATTGCTACATAAACAATTCTGCTGCTAAGCCAAGTAGCCATCCTCTGTTTTGGCTGAGATTTTCTAAATTACTTCCAAAGGTTTTATGAATAGAGGACCCCACGATAAGAAAGCAGCAAAGGCATCAGCAGCGTTGGCAATTAAAGTTTGTTTTGCTGAGTATTCTTATAATAAACAGCAGAACATCAAAACAATTGTCTAAATAATTCAGTGTATTATGTATAATATATAAAGTTTATTCACCTAACACGGACAGATCTTTGAGGGAATTGTGTCATTTTGGTTTAAGTTCTCTGCATCAGTGCATTAATTCTCCTCCTGGATCTAAGCAGACATATTGAGGCTGTGGGAAATTTTTAGGCTAGTGGGGGTTGTCTCCAGACTTCTCAGTGAGTATTGGTAGCTCTCTCCATGACTGCGATGGCCTGATGGTACCACCTTGTAACCAAAGTTGCATCCAAACCACAGGGTTCCTGCAGAAGAACCACCCAGGAATGTTTGGGGATTTCTGTGTAGCCTGGAGAGACCCACTAAATTCCGGATCTCTTTCAGATTGTTCAGAGTCAGAGGAGGCCGAAAATAATTTCCAATTATTCTGAGGAGTTTAAGGACTAAGTTACTCAGTAAGAGAGATCTTCTACTGGATTAAAGTATCAGACCAAGAGGAAAGCATCAAGACCTGGGTGGATGATACAAAAGGATGTTGCGTAAGACTCTGAAGTCATTGTCCACTGATGAATTGCAAAAGGTAATGGGATCAGGAAATGCCCCCTAATACACCTGTCTGGCTGAGCTGCAGGGGAGGAGTCCTGTAGAATATAGTTTACGTTATAAGATGAGGCATTTTATTTTTTTTTTAAAGATCCAACTCACTTTTATTTTTTTTAAGTGGAGAAGTGTGTGTTTATTCAGTGAGAGGTTTAATTTGTTTTTATCTTGTAACTGAATAATTACTCTAGAGAGCAGTATTGGCAAGGATTGTGAGGGAACTTGAGTAACCTCGGAATGAGGATAATAATAGCACCTGCTGCAGAGGCTGGTGGTGACGAGGGAGTTCCCTGCCCCCTGCGAGGCTCCCTGCGTGGAGCTGGACACGTGCTGAATGTCCAGTACAACCTCACTGCTGTATCCTGGTTGTCAAAATTATTATTAGATGTTTATGGGTTTTTATTTTTAAAGATTTGTTTATTTATTAGAGAGAGAGAGAACAGGAGGAGGGGGAGAGGTCGAGGGAGAGAAACTCAAGCAGACTCCCAGCTGAGCATGGAACCCGGTGCGGGGCTCCATGCCATGACCTTGAGATCATGACCTGAGCCTAAATCAAGAGGCAGTCACTTAACCAACTGCACCCCCCAGGCACCCCATATCAGATGTTTAAAATGTGTCCAGAGTTTCCTATCTAAAGAAAGAATTCGACCCTATATGCTATAGGGTTTTTCAGACTTTATAATTTACGTTATTCAAGGTGGAAAAGTTCCAGGTTGAAATTAAGAAGCATGTTTATGGATTCATTTCTCATGTTTCATGGACTCATTTCTTCCTTTGGGACGGCATATGGGTGAGGATCTCTGATCTCAGGGTGGCTGCCTCTCCCTTCCAGCCTGTCATGTCATGCCCGCAGCCCTGGACCCCCACCAGTGCGATCCAGGGGAGAATCTTCCCTGTGTGGGCTCCTTCACCTCTCATTCAACCCCAGATATCTGTAGATCAGGGATTAGTGTGGCCAAGGAACTGTGGGCAGCGCGTTTACTCTAAGAATCAGACATTTCACAGTTGGGTGGGTGACCACATTTCAGACTAAGGGAACACAGCAGCTAGCACCCCCCTAAGTGTACTGACGTTCCCGAAATTTTCACCCTGTCATTTCCTCTGTGTTCGGAGCATGTGTCCCCCTTCTCTCTGCTCTTCATCATCTGTCGTATCAGTAAACAAAGGCTAGATTAGAATGTTTCTGTCTTTAATAACTACACCCAAAAAAGAGGCCCATGAAGTCATGCTTTGTGTGGAGCTGTTCATTTCCTACTGCATTCCCTGCCCAGGTGTACCACCAGGCAGCCACAGGAAAAAAAGACCATCTGCCCTTAAAAATGAAAAGACATTCCTTGGGCTCTGGCCTGGCTTCTCCTGCTCCCTGGGAGCGAGCTTTGGGAATGCTATATATGTTTCTGCATAAAATGGAAGCCTGCCACTTCAGCCGGAGTGCTTGCTTCAGAGAACATTGTTTTCTGGAGTCTGGCCAACCTTCGAGAATTTACCCAGATGGCCCAGGAAACACTGAACTACTTCCATTTATGGACATTTTCCTTTAGCAATTAAGAACAAAGGGGAGTTGTTTTTTTAAGGGTTTTCCCCCCTTGAGTGCTGTATTTTACATTTAAAATTTATCTGCACATGCTGACACCATGAGAACTTTCTGGGAAGACACGGGGCAGGGAATCGAGCCCTACAGTCCCGTCTGTTGCCGGCATGTGAACAGCTAGTGCTTCAGTTTTATCATAAGTGAGTTTGAAAGTGGGTGACGTGCCAGACATTCCTTCGGAAAGTGAGCTAAGGTAATGATGGAACTCAAGGCAAAAATCAACATGTCACTTGCAATTCTCTTTGGGAGGTTGGGGCTGGAGACATGAGGGTTCCATGAGGGATTTACAGAGCACTGTGAAAAGAAAAGTCCCCTGGGTGATGACTGAGCTGCAGATAAAACAATGGACCTGGGGACTTCCAGGGCCTCAGCCTTCCCAGCCACGCCCCCAGGAAGGGCCCCAGCACCTTCTCCAAGCTCTGCAGCTGGAGGCTTCTGGATGGACGGGCCCTTTGTTGGGGGGTAGGGGGGTGGGCAGAGGTGGCGAGACAAGGACAATCCAAGTGCTCACTTCCTAGAACAAAAGTCCAGCTGGGGGTTGAAATTTGTGCCCCCCAAGTAGACATTTCATTTTATCTCTTACAAAAGGTAAGAGATGCCCCAACCAGACAGGTTTCCAGCAAGAGGGGTCCCCCTGCACTCTAAGGTGGTGTTTCTGCCTGAAAGCTCTTTAGAGCTTATGAGAACCAGTGGGGTGTTAGGGCCGGACTCTGCTGAGACCTTGCCGCAACGTGTGCGGATAGTGGTGTGTTTCTAGTCCTGGGTCTGGGTTTGCACATTTGAACTGAATAGCATCTCACTTATCATATTGATTTGTTTGAGATTTTCTCTTATTGTTTTATACCAGTTTTATTGAGGTATAATTTATACACAGTCAGATTTGCCTATTTTAAGTGTACAGGTCGATTGCTTTTTTAAAAATTCGATTGCTTTTGACCATTATTGTATATCAGAATATTTCTTTCATCCCCCACAATGAGCCTCAGGCCCCATTGTGGTCAGTCTCCTGCCCCTGCCAACCACTGGTATGTTATTTCCTTGCAGTTTCACCTTTTCTAGGATTTCATATAAATGGAACTATTTAGAATTTGGTCCTTTGTTGTCTGGCTTCATTCACATAGCACAATGCCTTGAGACTCCTCCGTGTTCTGTACATGTCAGCAGTTCTTTCTTTCTTTCTTTCTTTCTTTTTTTTTTTAAATTTTATTTATTTATTTGACAGAGGGAGAGAGATCACAAGTAGGCAGAGAGGCAGGGGGAAGCAGGCTCCCTGCTGAGCAGAGAGCCCGATGTGAGGCTTGATCCCAGGACCCTGAGATCATGACCCAGGTGCCCCAACAGTTCTTTCTTTTTTTATTGCTGAGTAGTACCTAATGATTTTTGTCTGGATTTGGAAAAGAAAGATTTATTTGGGCCACATGGTAAAGCAAGTAGACTTTCACTAACCTCTTCAAAAAGCATGTGTTCACTGAAATTAATCAGAAGAATTCTTTAAACCCATCTTACCCTTCCATTTTCCCTAAGATATAAGATCTTCCTACCCCATATTTAAAATGAAGTTCTAAATGCAAAAATCTTAAAACATTAGGCAGGAAGAGCTGAAGGTAAAGGAAATTTCAAGATATGTAGCAAAAATATAAATTAATTAACAACTTGCAAGTAAATGTTGGCAATTGGGACAGGAAACGGGATTTAGACCAAGAGTTTCATGGAAGTTTGAAATTATTATTGAATTGTCACGTAGTAGAAGGACTGAAGCAAAACCCCTCATCTTTCTCACATGGTATTTGTTAGTAATTATAATAAGGGAAAACCCATGGTGCTTAGTGACAACAGCAAGAACAACTATTATTATTATTATAGCTAACTCTTATAGTGCGTATTATAGATTTGGTACTTCCCCTGAGTACTAACTAGGTTATTGATGCATTTAATTTTCCTAGCATCCCTACAGGGTAACTGTTCTATCCTTATTCCCATTTTATAGATGAAGAAACTGAGGGTTAGAGAAAACTAAATAAACTGCCTTGATGAAAGGGCAAGCCAGGATCTGGCTCTGGGAATTCAAGAACCTTCAAGAAGCTTGACTTTTGACCGGTAGAGCACTACAGAAAAATCCTCAAATCGGCAAAGGGGGTTGGTATTGTCCTTGAGCAAGGTAGAAGAGTAAGCCAGGGCTGGTTTCTCCAGCCTGAACCAGACAGGTTGTTGAGAGGTGTAAAGAGACCCAGAGTAAGGTAATGAGAAGGGGAAGGAAAGGAGAAACACTGATGTGTAGCATTCCCATAAGAGGCTGCTGGTTGGCCTGGTGCCCCGGTCCCTGCTGCCTATTTTCTACCCCAGGTCCAGGTGACCTCTGGGGGGCCTTTCAGAGCTCACATGGTAGGAATATCCAAAATGCTTGTTCAGAGTCATTGTGACTTGGCTCTATCGATGTGGACCAAGAGTCCACAATTTGGTTGCGTTGTTGTGAATGTTGATGAAAAACCACAGGCTGCATAATTGAATTCATTTAGTATTGTGAATTTGTCTTTTTATGGGGCTTTTTCATCTAACCTGTAATGTCTGGAACGATATTCCCGAGTTTTGAATCTTGGTTGCCGCTTACTAAGCAGTGCAGCTTTGAGCACGTTACTTGACCATTCCGTGCCTCTCTTTTCTCATCTTTGGAACGGGAAATTAATAGTACACCTATCCCATAGCATTGTTTCAAAGATAAACATTTTGTTATGTATAAAGGATTTACAATAGCAGTTACAAATAGTAGGTCTGTATATGTGATCGCTTTTATTCCTATCACCATCCAAAAATGATGGCAGGTGAAAAATATGTATTTGTGTATCTGTATGATAAGCTATAATAAGCTGCACTAAAATGAAGTTTACATTCAAGACTTTATTTTGCAGGGATCCGTTCCTTGTTCTTGCAGAATTCTGCAGGACTGCACACCACTGATGGGTAGATGTGCAAGGCTCAGGGACCCAGAGACATGACTTCAGCCTTTACAATTACAACTACAATTATAATTACAGCCTCCACAACTCTACTAGTTACTAGATGGGAAAACTATAAATACCTGGTCTCCAGGAACTGAAACTGTAGCAGTAATTGAGTTTCGAGAGAGAAGAATTTTTATGTTATTTGTTTAAATCCTAAACAGAGTAGAAGAGAAGAGTGGAACCTTGGGATGAGAAAAACTGGAGTTTCCTTTCTAGTCCTCGTTTTTGTTGTTGCTGGAGATTTTAGAGTAGATGGTGCCAGTTTGCAGTACACTCCCCCCTACCCAACCACCCTGCAGTCCTTTGGTGCTGTATTCAGATCCTGATTATTCCTGAACACCTAGTTCATGGTCCACGTTTTGTACAAAACCCTCCCTAGCTAACCCAGCCAGCCCATACGGTTCTCAATTACATGCATAAACTGAAATCCTTACACCTTTTGATACATAATCATATACTATATTGTCTTGTTTCTTGCCTTTTATTATCATCTATGGAACTTCTAGAGAACATTCATTCCTTCGGTCAGTGAACAGCAATTTTTAAAAAATATTTTATTTATTTATTTGACAGACAGAGATCACAAGAAGGCAGAGAGGCAGGCAGAGAGAGGGGGGGAAGCAGGCTCCCTGCCGAGCAGAGAGCCCGATGCGGGGCTCCATCCCAAGACCCTGGGACCATGACCTGAGCCAAAGGCAGAGGCTTAACCTACTGAGCCACCCAGGCGCCCCAGTGAACAGCAATTTATTGGAGTCTTTGCAGACCTTGACGATGAAAAGTAGGAGGTGTTTTGGACAGATTGAGCATATGTGCTGAGTACGTATAAACCTCTGGTGATTTTTATTTAGTTAGTTAATTCATTTTTTAAAAGATTTTATTCATTTACTTATTTTAGAGAAAGAGAGAGACAGCATAAGCAGGGGAAAGAGCAGAGACAGAGGGAGTTTCTGACCTGAGCTGAAATCAAGAGTTGGTACCTTAACCCACTGAGTCCCCCTCTGATAATTCTTAAGTCTCCAGTAGGAACCAAAGCCTTCTGACAGAGGCCTCGCATTTGGCCCCCAGCCTCCTTAGGGATGAAGACGATGTAGGATACAGCAAGTTTTGGTTTCCTGGAGATCACTCCCTTCACTTAGCACAAAGGACTTGGAAGACACTCTAGGTGAGCCGTGTCAAACATTTTCTGCGGGCCCACCGAGGGCTGTCTGAGAAGAGCGCTCGGAAATGTAGAAGGAACATGAAATCTGGGTCTTCCTTTTTACTCTACTCAACAGAACATTGCCTGAGCACTGACCTGGCGCCGGCGACCGCACCTGGCCTTGGTAGGGAGGCCAACCCAAGCAGGGGACTTCGTGCTTTGCAGGCCCAAGTGATCAGGAAGTTAGGGGGTCCCAGGAGAGGAGCCCCCCCCCCCCCCTGCCTCGTGCAGCCTGGTGATGGGGAGGGAAAGAAAGACGTGTTAGCAGAGCAGGTGGGGTGGGGGAGGGCGCTGTACTTCCCAGGGTGGCGAAGGGCAGGCCAGAGGGTGGCGAGCTCCCTGTTAGGACTCCCCCACCGGCCTGTTCTCGCCGCAGCCTTTCCGGCCAGAGCTGATCGGGGCCGCCGACCGGTTTCCGAGTTTGCGCACCTGCGGCTGGGGCTCCCAGCTTGAGAAAGGGGCCGGCGGCCGCCTCCCCACCTCTGCGGATCGGGCCGCGGACCACCCCGGGAGAGAAGGAGGGCTGTGGGGGAAGCGGCACATTCCTCCGGGCAGGATCCCCGGGCCTCAGCCTCCGCACCACACCCTTGGCCCGGGCCAGGTGTGCCACCTTCGGGCGGCGCGTGGGGGGAGCCCGGCGGCTGCGGCGAGCGCCCGTGCGCCCGGTGTGCGCGGTGTGTGTGTGTGTGTGTGTGTGTGTGTGTGTGTGTGTCTGCCTGCGGAGGGCTGGGTCCTCCTTATTCACAGGTGAGTCACACCCTGAAACACAGGCTCTCTTCCTGTCAGGACTGAGTCAGGTAGAAGAGTCGATAAAACCACCTGATCCGGGGAAGGGAAGGCAGAGCGGAGCGCGGAGCGCGGACTCCCGGCGGCGCGTGGACTCCGCGGCGGACGGACGGCGCGGCCCGGCCATGCCCGCGCTCTGGCTGAGCTGCTGCCTCTGCCTGGCGCTCCTCCAGCCTGCAGCCCGGGCCACCTCCCGGAGGGAAGGTGAGTCGGCGTCCCCCTCCCTGGGAGGACCTTGCAGCCCGGGGCGGGTGACTGGCCTCGCTCTGCAGACTCTGATGGCCGAGCGCACCTCTGAGGATTCCCTCTGTGTTCCAGAACTTCTTGGGAGCTCCCTCCTCCTTCCACATCTGGGGCTTCTCGCCAGATCGGGTTTAACATAAGACTAAGATTATATACGGCTGTCTGAGTTTCAGATGGGAGGCCGGTAGGCTGTGCCAAGCCAGGATTTTCCTTCCTTTTAAAAATGCACCTTCTTGGTTGCGTTTTGGGTCAGTGGGCCCCTGTTTGATCAGGAATATCAGTAATAGGTTGGCATATAAGTTATTTTCCTATGGTGTGTTTTCGTGGATGGGATTTGGGTGGGAACGTTTTCTGTGACAATGAACACCACGAAGATGGAAGAGGAGCCTCTTTAATAATCCTTCTGGAACTCCTGGTTCGTCTTTGGGAGGGAAACTGAGTCTTAGAAGTCTTGGCCATGCTTTACTTCTGCATAATGTTACTTCTGAGGGTATGCTCACACAGTATTCATTCAACAGGCATTTATTGGGCACCTGTGTCATAGATCATTTGATCTTAGCTCTGCTGTCATGTCGTGAGAAGTTCAAATCACTCATGTAAACAAAACTTGCTGAGAACCTAGCAACCGTTTGCTATAGGCATGTGTCACCTATGACAACACCTAACGGGTGTTTTCCTTGTCACTTAGTTTTACCGATAATATCTGCTTGTCTCATTACCCTGAATTTTCATATTTATATTGATTGCTTCCTGCACCTGATGGCATTTCAGTACTCATTGCAATAGGTCTAAGAGTCATTTTCACACAAGTGAGAGTGTGAACATGAGAAGTGTTCACGCAGGCACAGAATTATCTTGGACTTTGCCTACATGGCTGGCCTGAAATCTGTTTGAATGGCATGGATAGTTCAGCATGTGTTTGAATGCACTGATACAGTCCTCCCCCCGCCTCCCGGAATTAACCTCCAACCCATCATCCCTGACTACCCTGTTAAAAGTCATTTATGAAAATGGTCACGTGGTTAGATTTCCTTAGAGTTAACCAAGCAAGAACCATCAGTAAGGAGAGTCTGCTCCTAAAAGTAAGGGGAGTCTCCAAATATTAGAATTCAAAGAGACTACTTATGGATCAACTACCATATCCCTTGGCTTAAAATACGAGAACGCAGAAATGGATCTGCACAAAGCCACACACCAGCTATTGGCAGAGGTCCATCTTGCACTTGATCCGGGGATTGTGAGGCTGGAGCTTCTGGGACCACATTGTAAAAGCAATAAGGGAGTTTGTACATATATTTTACATAATGGGTAATTATTGAAGCAATTTTCCCATTGGCTATAGTTGAGTATAGGTATGTTGCATTAGCATTAGATAACGGAAATAAATAGGTAGGATCGGATCAATTGTTTAATGAATCCAGACTCAGGAGGGCAGAGCTTGGACTCACACTTCACCAGGATAGACAAGCTCTGAGTATTCCATCGAGACCAGTAAGTCAGAAGCTGTGTTCAGTCTCATTTCTAGACTTTGCCTTTCCTTGAAGATGGACTGCTTGAGATATTGGGCTCCTTCCTCAAAGGGCTTCATAGAGCACCCACGCTCTTCTGTTCACGGGATGCTGGGAGGCAGTGTAAGCTGGACTGAAGTTTGGGACTTGCTGCTTCCCAAAGTGACGGCCACTGGCACCTTGGGGGCTGCACCGATGAGAGCCTAAAGCAATGACATTGCTTCCCACTTGTTCTCTCGAAGGTGAAATTCTGGTGGTAGATATCATCAGCAAGACTTGCCGGGCAGGTCTCAGCTAAAGCACAGGCTTTAGAGTCAGCCTGACCTGGCTTCAAATTTTGGCTGACCCACTTACTCATTTCTTCTTAGTAACCATTCAGGCTCCTCAGCTTCTTGGAATCATCTTCTTTGCCTGTTACCTGGGAGCCGTTGTACTGCGCAGCCTTGCAGAGTTGTTGAAAGGATGAGGAATTATTGTAAAGTGCCTTAAAAATGTCTGGAACCACATTTCTTTAAAAAGTCTGAAGCCAACAGTGCAGGTAGAAATAGTGAACGTGGATCAGCAGAGAGCACTAAGCAAGATAAGGACTTCCCTTCAGGAGCTCCCCACTAGTGTGATAGACTGTGGCACATAGCTCCATTGGTCTGGATCACAGTTCATATAGATCCCATGACTGGAGAAGGGGCAAGAAGTAGATAGGAATGAGACTAGAAATAGAGCCAAGAACCTGGTTGAGGAGCCTTATGTGCCTGGTGATGCAGTGAGGGTAGTGCCCCAGAGGTCAAGAAGAGTTGTGGATGGTTTATAGCCAGGGGTGGGCATGGTCAGATGGTCAGATTTCTTAGAAATGTCACTCACTGAAGGCCTTAGAGGATGGAGTTGAGCTAGGAGAGGGCTGCAGGTGGCCATTGCAATAATCCAATGAGAGGTGATGAAGGCTTTCATTGTGGTGGTGGAAACAGCAAAGTGGAAACATGACAGAACATTTAGAAGGTAACATTGAAAGAACCTGGTGATCTGATGAGCATAGGTTAAGGATACAAGTGAGGGGAAATCATGAAGAATAAAGAAGAGTCCAGGGTGTGTGTGAGGCTTCAGGCGAGTATGGCTGGTTACACAGTGAATGCCATGAAAAGAAATGAGAACTGTAAGGGGAAGACCAGTTTTGGGAGCAAGGTTGGGTCGTGGATGAAGAGGAAGGAGTGAGTTCCTGTGGGCATCTGTTGAATCAGAGACACAACTGGAGATGCCCCCACAGTCTTGGAGAAGTGCTGGAGCCATGATTTTGAAGTTTGGAACAGTTTGAAATATAAAATAAGGAGCCCAAGAGTGGAAAGCAAAGCCCTGACAACAGATGAGATTACTGGGACATCGAGCTAAGAGAAACCTCAACACTTACCAAGGAGATGAACGACAGTGAAGGAAAACAGGGAGGAATGAGCCTGGAGGTTAGAGGAGAACAGTATCCAAGAGGAGTGTCTGGCTGGCCCAAGGAAGAGCTGCAGCAATGTAGGTATAACAAATGGTATTTAGATATGGAAATGTGAATACACAATGAATGAGGACTAAAATGATACTGATGGGTTCAGCCATCAGGTGAGTTTTGACTCCATCATTCTAGGATGATGAGCTCAGTCTCCAGGATGATTACAGAACACAAATCTGGATTTCTCCCATGGCCTGACATGGGAAGAGAGATGCTGTAGACAGTGGAAGGGACCCCTGGAAAGGTTTAGACTCTCTCATGGATTCTGTTACTTAAACTGGGGAAATGGTACAGCATCATGCAAACACGTGCAGGCCTGGGTTCAAAGCCCAGCTCTGTCATTTCCCATTTGTGGAGTTTTGCAAGCTCCTTCCTCTGCTACGCGAGTTCCTGATCTCTAAGATGAGGAAAATAAATATTTTGCACAGTGCCTAGGAAGCACTCGCTATGGGTTCAATATTATTGACATAACTAATTGCCTTGCCTTCTGAGTTTTAAGGGGTAAAATTTTTTCATTAGCCCAAGAAAGGTGATGAGGAGCCCTTCTGCTCAGGCTGAAATGAATCCCAGGTTTTACCCAATGAAACAAATAGAATTCCTGACAAGGACCCCAAGCAGATTGGAATTCCAAAATTAGATTTTATAGCATTTCTGTCCTTGCCTTTTGTCAACCGCCAGATCACGTCACATATAGATTCATCAAGTCAGTTGCTCTCAAGATCATACCCAGATACGAAAGGATCCCCACAGAAGCTGGTCTCTCACTTCTCACTAGGGGAATCTCCCCTATGACCCACCAAAAGGAGGGTTGGTCAACCAAATTATGAAAACATTTAGCTGTGTAGATGCAGTGGTCACATGTCCTTTTATGCTTAATTTGGCATATTAATTCACAAACCCATTTAAAGTCACATAGTTTATAAAATAATAACTTACAAGCATTAATTTGTAAATCCATGAACTTGTAAATTTCACAAACTAACTACATTCAGATTCCACCTGTAGCATCGAATGCAATTTGAATACAGTTTCTTCTTTACTTCGGACCCGATGGCTTGAGATACAGCTCGATTTGAATCTGCTTTTGATGCTGTCTCTGGAAAGTATACCATTTTCAAAATGTCCAAAAGATTTAACATTATCCTTCGATGCACATTGTAATCTTCACAGCCTAATCATCATGAAAGACTTACTTGTGACAACTTTAGGTACTCGCCATTGTGAGATAATAAGTCTGAGAATTGTGGTCAACAGCCTGACCTCTTTCTTACTGATAAGTATCCACAACATTGATTGATGTCGTGTCAAATTAGTGTGTCTTCCCCAAATAATATTTTAACAATAAAAGCAATTCAGAAAGTTCCCCATACTAGGAAAGATTTCGAAAAGACTTAAATGTGACCTCCTCCCACCCCTGCCCCAGAAAAATAAAAACCTCCACCTTGGGGCACCTGGGTGGCTCAGTGGGTTGAAGCCTCTGCCTTCGGCTCGGGTCATGATCTCAGGGTCCTGGGATCAAGCCCCGCATTGGGCTCTCTGCTCAGCAGGGAGCTTGCTTCCTTCTCTCTCTCTGCCTGCCTCTCTGCCTCCTTGTGGTCTCTGTCTGTCAAATAAATAAATAAAATCTTTATTTAAAAAAAAAACCTCCACCTTATTATATTCAAGTATGTGTAATAAATCAGGAGTACAGAGCTAGGTTGGAGTATATGCCGGAAATTCCTATGAAGGCTTAAATTCTGGTGTCCTGAGCTGGGGGCAGCCATTAGCTTAGCTCCACTGGTCCAAGGTGTTGAGGAAGAATGTTGGTTTGTGATCCATGTTGATGGGAAAGTCAGGAGCATGAAATTAAGTTGTTGAGGCAATCTTGGGAATATTTTTCCCGCATAAGTTCTTAGTGGTTCAACTATATAGACTTCTTTATTTTCCTAAAGAAATTTCCAACGGCAAGTTTTGAATAATCTATTACAGACTCGTGTAGAAATAGGAGTGCCACAGGTTGCGGAAGACTCTAATTTAGTCACAAATTAGGCCTAGCGGATTACTGCATCATGAGTGGGCTGTGTCCTAGTAGGATAACCCCCAGGTATGTGATGTAATATTTGAATCATATCCAAAGCCCAAAGCTATAAGTCTTCTCTGTTTCCGTGGGTGACTGTATGTCTGTTTATCTGCCTGCGCAACAAACATGCGCTTCCTTATGTCCCAATTCCGAACGAAGAAGAGCATGGTGCTTCCTCCAGCACTGATCAGTGGAGGGGCTCAAGTCTTTCTCTTCTGCTGTGTCAGAGGAGAGGTGCAGATCACCTGGCTAAAGGCATACGCATCCTGGCCTCCTTCGGCTGGTTGACCACTTCTAGAATTCCAGCTGCTGCTTTTCCAGATTTTATTTTATTTTTTTTAAGATTATTTATTTATTTATTTATTTGACAGAGATCACAAGTAGGCAGAGAGGCAGGCAGAGAGAGAGGAGGAAGCAGGCTCCCCACTGAGCAGAGAGCCCTATTCGGGGCTCAATCCCAGGACCCTGGGATCATGACCTGAGCCGAAGGCAGAGGCTTTAACCCACTGAGCCACCCAGGTGCCCTCCAGATTTTATTTGTGTTCATTGTTGTCAATATTCACCTTCTAGAAAAAATTAAATTGCAGCCCAGTCACTTCCCACACCAACTTAAACATTGGAAAAGTTACTTGTCTTTAGCTGCGTGTAAGTGGGACATTTCTTACACACTTCCCCACTTTTTTCCTCTCTCTACAGCATCGTGGTCCTAAATAAGAGTGGTCCTTTGAGGTTCTCGACACAAGCCTCTCATTTTGTAGGTGAGGACATGGCACCTGGGCTCCAGGTAGAGGAACGGTGCAGATTCTCACAGTGAGTTATCGCAGAGCCGGGCTCTAGCATGTGTCGTCCTCCTTTGCAGACGGGCCAGCTGAGGCACAGAACAGTGATTGCCTTGGCCGGATCCACGCACTTAGTAATAGGACCAGATTTCAGTTGCTAGTTTAATGTTCTTTAACAAGACAACTTCTTACCTTATTTCTAATTCTTTCTTTTTTTAAAAGATTTTATTTATCTATTTGACAGAGACGAGTAGGCAGAGGCAGGCAGAGAAAGGGGGAAGCAGGGTCTCTACTGAGCAGAGAGCCCGACGCAGGGCTCAATCCCAGGACCCGAAGATCATGACGGGGGCTGAAGGCAGAGGCTTAACCCACTGAGCCACCCAGGCACCCCCTTATTTCTAATTCTTATTAAAACTTTTCATTTAAGTTAATTTCTGGACTTGATGGGATTTTTTTTTAACATTTTATTTATTTATTTGACAGAGATCACAAGTAGGCAGAGGCAGGCAGAGAGAGGGGAGAAAGCAGGCTCCCCGCTGAGCAGACAGCCCAATGCGGGGCTTGATCCCAGGATCTTGAAATCATGACCTGAGCCAAAGGCAGAGGCTTTAACCCACTGAGCCACCCAGGTGCCCCTGGGCTTGAAGGAATCTTGATCTAAGATGAGAACATCCTTGTGTCTCTGGTAGGGACTTCCGTGTCCCGTCTATTTAGGAGTTTCTGTTTGTATATGTGACTCACGATAGTGGCCTTTCCTTCAAAAATGTTGGGGGATCACAGGTTACAGCCAAACATAGTTCAGGTTTGTGGGAGCATTGACAAGAGAACAGATTTTGAATGACTAAGTTTTTTTTCTCTCTCTCTCTCTTTTCCTTTTTTTTTGTTCAACTTTGTTGTCAGATTTTCATGCAGCTTGGAATTGACCAGGGGGCTCAGTTAAAAAAATAAAATAAAAGGACAGTTGAGGGAGAGTGATACTTTGTTCTACTAGTCATTGTTCTCCAACATTTTGACTCCATACATGAATATTTACATATGCAAATAGGCTATTTTACTCTGCCTGTTGGAGACCATTGGTCTCTCCATGAGGTTTAGGGTCTTTCAAGATCCAAACAGTTCCATGGCCGGAGCACTGACCATGAACACTTTACACTTACTATTTCAAATCATCACCCATTTTGCTTTTGATAAAAGGGGATTCCGAATGTTAAAAGATCCTTTCCCGTCACAGATAGACTGGTCCACTTTGCAGCGGCACCGGGTCCAGCAGTAACCCAAAGCTTCCGCTCTTGCCTCATGGGAGAGGGTGGTTCATGGTAGGAGGGACGTTCACATGCTGAGGTCCAGGGACAAAGAGGTGAGGCCACAGCTGACCTGGCGTGGGAGGGGCTGGTGGAGGGCAGGGTGTTTGTCCTGCTGAGATGCAAACACACGGCACCTGCTCCCTGGTGGATGCTTCGTGGCCCAATTTCTTCTTGGCACATTCGTTACATCTTTTTATGGATAAGTACACAATGGCTGGACCCTAAAAGACCCTTTGATTCATTCTTCTGACTTTAAGCAGTACAGTTTTAATCTACGATTTTCAAATGGATTTTCTTTCAGAAAAGAATCTCTAAGGAAGCGGCTATGAATGTGCACTCACATCTTCCCAACATTGTAAATGTACATGCATTACTATCGCTCTCTTGTCAGACCGAGAGCGATAAGTGGGCACAGGAAGCACGCACAGCCCTGCACGGGAATATCTTTGTGAAGGGCTGCAGGGTTAGCAAAAAACCTATGGCTAATCTTATACAATAATATATTCTTCCTAAAAGCAATGCAAGGTTTAAAGAGGGAGTATTTATTTGGTAACTTTTTTTTTTAAAGGAGTCAACAAAATATAAATGTAAATGATTGAAAAACTGTATACTCTGAAAACCGGTTCCATACAAATCAGAATTTCCTTTTTAGCTTTTCTTTACCCAGACTCCTTCTACACAGTTTCCCCTCCGCCTTTGGTCCTCATTGCTTTGTGTCACCTCTAGCTGTCCTGAACACTCTAATTTTCTTTATTTCAGCTGCTCTTAAAAGGGCATAGGATACCTTGTGTTGAGTCATGCGGAAAATGCTCAGTGAATACCATGCTCTTTGAAGTTAGTCAAATATGCTTTCTATATTGACATGCTTGTCTTTTATCGATTTCATAAAAATAGAGACCGCTCTTTGTGTGCTCAGAAGGATCTAGGGGTATTGAATATTTGCATATAGAATCCTTACCATGCATACTCACTTACGGAGTCTCCATACTGTAACTGACACCAGCTATCTTGGAGCAGAGCCCTTGCAGGTGCCAGATATAAGAAAATGGAAGAGTCTTCTGTTTCTCATGTCCTAATCTCCTCTTCCCTTTCACCTTCGAACTCATTCGGACCGAGCCATCAGCCTCCTCCTTCACCGTGAAGTCCTTTGCTGGTTAGAGGACAACCCGTGTCCCCAATCTCCCTGTTGGCTGAGACTTTCTCTCCCTCTCCCTGCTGTCTGCCTGAGCCCTGATGAGGGGTTAGGGGAAGACATCTCCAGATGGGGTCTCTTGGCATAGGCCTTAGCAGGCCAAGTGAGCATCTGTAGTCCACATGGGCTATATCCAGGTCTAGGTTGTAATATAATGTGCTGTGAACTCTTAGTGAAACTAAAATGACTCCTTTTAAGCTATAATTAGTCAAAAGGAAAATGTGGGGATCTGAGTTCCATTGACTCTTGATGACTTTAGACCATTGAGAGTACAGGGAGCCCGGGTGGCCCAGTCTGTTAAGCATCTGCCTTCCACCCAGCTCAAGAGTGGAAGTCCTGGGGTCTTCCCAGGAAGATCGAGCCCTGAGCCGCGCTTGAGACTCCCTGCTTGACGGGGAGCCTGCTTCTCCCTCTGCCCTCTGTCCCTCACCCCACTGCTTGTGCTCTCTCTCTCTCAAATAAATAGATCAAATCTTAAAAAAAAAAAAAAAAAAAAAAAAAAAAAAGACAGCTGTGAGAAATGTAAGAGAAAAACTGAATTCAGTTTAAAACCTCTTTAGTGAGGGAAGTGCCATTTCAGTTTTAAATTTTAATTAGGACACATGTTGTGGCATGCCTTAAAAAGAAGGATGAAGCTGGAGGCAGACATTCACACATTAAACCATAATATTTCACGATTAGTTTAAATGAAGAAATCTTCAGACTCTCAACCCAACCCGAGAGACGTATTAGATCTTGGAAAGAAAAATCTCATGAAGGAGGTTTTAAAACTAGAAAATACTTACGAGCATTTTCATCATCACATGTAAGTGTGATAAAATAATAATACACCTCTTGTCATCTTGAGTATCTCAAGTTTGGAAGCTTCGATTTTGGCAGGTAGGATGATCGCTACCAATGCCTTTGGTATCGGCCTAACTGATAGATGTCAGGTGTATCTTGCTTTAGGCTTTGTGAGTAATGTGCAATTTGTGCATTTGGAAAAATAACAAAAAATACATTAGAATAGATTGCTACTTAAAGGACACTTTCAATAATTGCTTTTGTTCTGAAGATAACATTTGCCAGGTTTGGGGTTTTTAAAAAAATGTGAGTCTGTTATTCTCCACATTACTTTTATTCATCACTTTCAGTCTAATGCTATATATTTGGACTTCCCGTTGAGTCTTGTTACAACTGACTTCATGGAGGTGCTGGTCCCTATCTTCGAATGTAAAAAACGTTGTCCATTTACGGGAGGCCAGTTCTTTGACTCAGAGGTAGGGAATAATATTCAATAGGACAAATGAAGGTTGAATTCTTAACGTAATTGCTTTGAACAAGCAAAGGAAAGATGGCGGCTGCCATGTTAGCCCAAACCGCCTCTCCCCACCATGATGCTTTTCCTTTACAAAGCAAGAATTATAAGAAGCAGGGGAACTGAGGCATAAAATGAGGTATAAATGAAATGAATGGGAGAGAGATGAAGATGTCCCATGGGGGAGTGTTATATGAAATTAGGCTGGAAAAGTAGGTAGGATTAGACCATGGAAGTCTTTGTAGCAATGTTAAGGAATTCTGGTCTTTATCCTAAAGGTAAAGAGCTGTAAGCACAGAGGTATTGGCAGAATTTGTATTTGGAAAGGTGTTCTGACTGCTGGATGGAGGCAAGAGAAGTTGTGGGGAATTCAGTTAGGAAGTCTTGTGAGCAAGAAGTGATGAGGTTTGTGCTAGAGGGCTATTTTGGACATAGACTTGGATGGGCTTGGGCTATGTAGTGGTTTACGTCAATAAAATTTGGCGTTGCATGGACTGTGGACAAGTGAGGATGGAGAAACTATAAGGATAGCTTCCAGCCTTTTCACTTGAAGGGATGACAACCATGAGCTTGGTTATAACATGTTCTGTGTAAAGAGCTTGAGAGGCCACCACTGGAAATGTAAACCCATGGCTGATCTGAAGTTGAGAATGAAGTCTGGCCCAGGAAGGACCTTGCTGCCCAGTCAGCATCTGTCTCTGTTATCCAAGCCCTTGGCTGGAGGGGAGAGTGAGGCGTCCTGGAGGTTCAGGACTGAGCCTGGAGCAACCCAGACATTTAGAGTTAGTGTGAGGACAGGAGCCACAGGGACTTGGGTGGGAATAGGGGACAAGGTCAGAAATGGCCTCACAGTGTTCCAAGGAAGACCATTTCAACAGGGAAGGACAGAAACAGATTAGGCTTCTCCAAAAGGGAACGAGGGGCACAAAATGCTGGCAAGGGCACACGCCTTTCCTCTAAGTAAGGAGGAGAACGGAGCGCCATCTCCACAGGCCGTCACGGGGGACTTACTTCACTGTGTGTACCTGAGTCAGCACAAGCGCGCCGAGCAGCAAAGGGAGGCGAGGGCGGCAGAGCTGTGGCTGAGGGCAGCGGGCACGCACCGCCAGGTTCCAACACGACGCCCGGATTCCTAGCCCCTGAGATCGTCCGGTGCAGCAGCCAAGTGCGCTGCCTGTCAAGGCTGCCCGACCCCTGCACGCTGATCTCACGGTCTCGGCCGGCCTCACCCTGGCCCCTCCGCCCGCCTCACTCTGGCCTCACCGCCCTCACTGTCAGCAGGTGCGCAGGCCGGGCGTCAGGGCAGCTCCGGGCCCCCGGACCACCACCGGTGTGCAGGCGGTCTGGACCCGGGAGTAGTTCGACTGGCGTGAGAGCAACCTGAAAGTCTCAGACGCTGCTTCTAACCGATGCTATCACCTTCTTCTCACAATTCTTTCTGTTTCCATCACACCGTGTTTTTATTTATTTAATTTTAGGTGGAAAGAGTAGTTTTTTAAATGTATGCTGAATGCCATATATGTAGACAATGAAAATTTGATGTATCGTGTTGGGAAAATTTCATACGGGGTCCCTGGACTCCTGGGAGACTTCAGGTGCCTTTTTGGCTTTTCTGAGAGTCCAGCTGCCTGCCCGCCTTGCATTCCCCCTGGGTCAGAGTCCCACGCCCTCTCTTAGAGACGGTGGGGATACCCACGTGGCAAAGGCTGGAGAGGAAGTCAGTCATGTAGGCAAATAGAGAAGGCACAGGACAGAAAGTGATAAATAATACCAGGCCGGAGGTGAGGACGGAGTCGTGTGGGCACTCAGAGGAGGGAGAAGCTGGGGAAGGGCCGTGAGCAGGGGCCCTGCGCCACCTCATTAAGGCTCTGAAAAAGATCACTGGGTGCCTTTAGGGAGGGTGGGCGCAGGTAGCGCTCCTGGCAAAGGAACTGGCAAGCCCAAAGGGAGGAAGGTGGTGCTTTCCAGAATTCCTGCAAGCGTCTGTGTGTTGGAGCCCAGAGAGAGACAAAGAGGAAGGAAAGTTGGAGAGGCCAGCAGCCCCCAAGCTGCAGGGTTTTGAAAGGAGCTTTGGATTTTTAAATTCGTCATTACTTGTTAGAGCCCTAAAAAGCCCCGTGATCCCATGAATTGTTAGGTCAGGCTGGTGAAAAGCAGAGCACATTTTTAAGTTTAGAACAATAGAAAGAAGATGTGCTTAGACGCAAATGATCCTATTAATGCCAAGTCGCTAAAACTTCTGGTAACTGCCTGCGGCGTTTCCTATGGGACATTTAAAATGCTGTCTCGATGAATGGCCGCCACCGAGGCTGATTAGTCCAAGACTTTGCAACAGCACAACCCTAGGAAGTTATTTTCGGTTTCCTTTCATTCTCCCCAGGACGCAGCTTGGAAACAGCCTTTGCCCTGTGCTTCCTGTCTCAGCCTGTCGGAGCTGTGTGTTGGAGTGAGGGTGGGAGTGTTGTAAGTGAGCCTGAGGGGCTCTGCACACCTTGCTGCATTGTTTGCAGAGGGCTGCCCGCCTCCGGGATCTGTGTCTGGGGGCCGGAGGGGGGGCAGGGGGTGGGTCAGCCTGTGTCTGGCTGCCCCGCCAGCTTCTCTAAGAAGCACTTGAGGGTCAGCGACGGTATGCTATTATAGTTATTATTATAATAAATACTTAAGTGCCAACGTTAGCAGCAACAGCACAGACACAAAAACCACCCACACGTTACTAGACTGAAAGCAGCATGTGCAAATCTGAGGAAAATGGCTTGGTTTCCTGTGTGTTTACACAGGGCTTGAGGTTAACCTGTTGAATCTCATTCCTTTAGCTGTGGAGAGAGCCCTGGCTGACACAGACCAGGATGCGGGGCAGCTGGAGGAGGACACCGAGAGAGGACAGCACAAAAGCGTGCAGAGCTGGCCCTAGCTTAGAAAAGCACAGCGCAAAGGAATAGTCAAATAAAACAATGATGGGACCTGGCACCTGTGATACCGAGTTCACTGAAAGGGAGAAAAGAGTCCCCATCTTGATTCCGATGCCCTGTAAGGCTTTGGGTCTGTTAGGGTCCCAGAGTGACTCGGTTCTGGTTTTTTTTTTTTTTCTGCTGCGGTGATAGGCGAGTGCCGCGTCCCAGACCTGCGCCTGTCCATGGTGAAATGAGGAAAAAATGTGGGTCATGGGTTTGAGGAAGCCCAATATGTTTATTAAAAGTATACGTATTTAATCTCATATTTGACAAAATAAAACATTGGCCTCTCCCTTTTTTGAAATCACGCTGGCTCAGGGAGTCCCGGGATCCCAGCGCCCTCCCTGTCAGGCGGGACGTGGTGTTTATGAAATGAACGAAATCAGCGCACGTCTCCATGAGCAAGGGCGGAAGAAGGAAGGGAAAAGGAGTAAGAGTCAGTAAAGCAAAAAGCTGCCAGTGAGGTGCTTTGGAGAGAAAGGAGATTTGTCAGGAGGGGTGAGGAACACTTGTAACAAAACGAGAGGGGAATAAT
This sequence comes from Mustela nigripes, assembly GCF_022355385.1. Lineage (NCBI taxonomy): Eukaryota > Metazoa > Chordata > Mammalia > Carnivora > Mustelidae > Mustela > Mustela nigripes. Next base: position 19,052,487 of record NC_081566.1, read on the forward strand.
TTGATGCATTTGTTAGGTAAATAATTCATAATTTTTAAGAAAAACATCACGTCTAGTTGATAAATGTATAAAGCTCATGGGCAGACCGGCATCAAAATAGAAATAAAATAGTAAACCCGGGGCGCCTGGGTGGCTCAGTCAGTAGAGCCTATGACTCTTGATCTCGGGGTTGTGGGTTCAAGCCCCACGTTGGGTGTAGAGATTACTTTAAAAAAATAAAATCTTAAAAAAATAGTCAACCAGGTGATGGCACTTTCAACTTTCCCCTCCTCCTCACTCCCCTCCCCTTGCAATGTCCTTATTTCCTTTCATGGCTTTATGTATTTCTCCTGAACGGACATCACTATCCCAGTATTCTCTCTGTAGTGCTTACCTTGTTTACTTTCCCCTGGCTCACATGAAGACTCCATGAGGGCTGGGACATTGATTAGCTTTGTTTACCGCTATATCCCCAGTGCCTGGAACAGTGCCTGGAACAGTGCCTGGCACGTACTAGGTGCTCGTACATATATGCTGAGTGAATGGGCCCTTGATAAATGCTTCCCAGGCAAATGGAGAAATGTCCCAGACCCCCATCTTTATACTCCCATCACTTGTCTTTGTGTCAAGATTCCCTGATGGAAACTAGACAGCCTATTTATGAAATTTGGGAGGATAGCAGGTAGATTATAAACTAAAAGTGGGAAGAAAATTCTAGACATAAAATTGAACAAGGCTAAATATAAAAGAAGGAAAATATAATAAACATTTTAAGAATTTCTTCCTGTGAGAAAATGTAGCCAAAGTTTATATTTAGGTCTAGTAAATAAAACATTGTATCATAAGGTACCAAGAAGGGTTGTTTTCTGGACTGTGTCTCTGTGGAGAAAAGCATCCTTTCGAGGAATAGGGAAGAGAGTGACTGCCAGATATTAGTATTTGTACTTTTAGGGCAGGTCCAGACATGCAGGGACACATGGAGTCCTTTCAATGGTAGAAATACACCTAGGGGTTTCCTGAAGTTCAAGAGAACAATCATTCATTTGTTCATTGAAGACATATCAAATAGGGCACCTGGGTGGCTCCATTGGTTAAACATCTGCCTTCGGCTCAGGTCATGATCCCCAGGTCCTGGGATCGAGTCCCACATCGGATTCCCTGGTCAGCCGGGAGCCTGCTTCTCTCTTTCCTTCTGGCCCTCCCGACCCTCCATGTTCTCTTTATTTCTCTCTCTCAGATAAATAAATGAAACCTTAAAAAAAAAACCCTAACAATAATAATAACAAAAAGCATTAGATACTCACTATGACCAGGCCACTGTGCGATAGACGAGGGCCCCATTTCTCCTTTTTGCAAAACGTGACAGTGTTTTCTGCCTGTTAGAAGAGCAGAGTCAAGTGCAAAGGTTTGCCCTTGGACACAGCTTTATTTCTTTTCTTTTTTTTTTTTTTTAAAGATTTTATTTATTTATTTGACAGACAGAGATCACAAGTAGGCAGAGAGGCAGGCAGAGAGAGAGAGGAAGGGAAACAGGCTCCCTGCCGAGCAGAGAGCCCAATGCGCGGCTCGAACCCAGGACCCTGAGACCATGACCTGAGCCAAAGGCAGAGGCTTAACCCACTGAGCCACCCAGGTGCCCTGGACACAGCTTTATTTCAAGCAGAAATTAAAAAAAAAAAAATTTGGTCCTATTTTAAAAAATCAGTAGATGTCATATACAAAGCCAGATTTCTGTCTTCTTTAGAAACCGGCGTGGATGTGCAGACCGCAGTGGGCAGCACCGTCACGTGGCTGCGTCAGGCGGCTTCCCCGCAATCCCTTCTGGCAGAGTCATCACTGCTCCCCACATCCTCGCTCCCAGCTTCGCGGTGCCCTTCTGTAGCCGCTGTGCCGGGGCCCCTGGCTAGGCAGAAATCGGTCACAGAAAAAAAAGGACCAGGTCCAAGCTGTAGGAGCTGCATTTTATTGAGCTGATGGCAAGAATATTCTGGAATTTAAAATAAAAAGATTCTTTTTCCCCCAGCAGTGAGCATGAACAATAATTTGTTTTAGGGAAGTGAGTCTGAATTCAGGTGATGATTTGAGAGCGATCGTGCTTCAGGGGCATCAGGCACAAAGGGCTCACCCCACTGCAAAAGGAGCAAACTGTCCGCCCTCCTCCCCCGGGCATGAACGTTCCGAAAAGTCAGTATTAACAAAGGGCGGTTCTGCTAAGTGCTGAGCTCGCTGGAAACCTCAAAGCCCTGCAGGCGAGCCTGGGGAGTGTCCTCCCAAAGGGCTCACATCATGCAACCCCCGGAGGCCCATACACTCTGGGGCACATGGCCTCGGCATCCCCAACTCCAGTCAGCACAACCCAGGGCTTTCGCAGAAACTCAGGTGACAGAGAAGGGAGATTCGGCCATGGGCGATTCCAGATTGGCGCTGTGGCTGCTGAGGTCCCTGGAAGTGTCCTGCCCCTCTGCAGAAGGCTGGGGGTTTGAAGGAAGAACACAGGCTATCTGTTTGTTTGTTTGGTTGGTTTTCCGAGTAGAGCCTGAAAGGAGCAAGGACAGAAGGGCGAGAGGTGGTAAAAGCTAGATGATAACCAGGCTGTCTATTTTTAAAAATATTTCATGAGCTCTCCTTATCCAGTTAACTCTTGCCTGCAAAGAGTTTGGTCTGGGTGAAGAGAGGCACAACGCAGATGTCAGGATTGCTTGGAGATTGCCCTCGAAAGCCATCCAAGGCAGGAAAGGGCACTGGCTCGCTGTGCCATCCAGCTGGGTAACCTGGGTTGTTGGCTCCTGGATTTAGCTCCTGTACGTGCCTGACGATGTACTCGGTGATTTCACAGCCCGTGACAGCTGCGTGGCACATCTGTTCTGGATCCAAAGTCAGTTACACAAGCATTCGTTGGGAAAGATTCATCTTGGCACCAGTTTGGCAAAAGAGATTTGGGAGTCTGAATTGAGTGCAAACTTAGTGTGCTGTAAGTTTAATGAAATGTTAAATTGCATCCCTGGAATTATAGTATCCAGTGGTGTTGCAAGCTGAGCTGTTCAAACCACACTTGGAGTGCTGTCATACGTTCTGGCCGTTTCAAGAATGGCCGTGGAAGTGAGAGTGTGTTCCCTGGAGGACAGTCGAGAAGAATCTAGAAATCATGACACAGGAAGTGGCCGAAAGATCTGGGGTGAGAGGTCTCCAGTGTGACCAGAAGGAGAGAAGGCTAAAGAGAGAGACACTGTTACTGTCTTCAGACGGTCAAAGGTTTGGCTGCTCCCGTGCTTGTAAAACGGTGTCTGAAATAAAATAAATGGAGAGGAGAGTAGGGGTGTGTGTGTGTGTGTGTGTGTGCGCGCGCGCGCACGCACGCACACGTGCGTGTGTGTATGTGTTTTCTCCACGGAAGAACAGAAACACATAGTAAACATTACAGGGGGGAGACATATTTTAAAATTCTTAAAAACTTATGATTTATAACAAATTAATTTATAATAACCAGTGCTGTCTGTGGAGGGACAGGATTTGAGTAGGGGCTGAAGAAGCCTGTGTGAGGGGTTTCTAGAAGGAATGCCTCCACGCCAGTGGTAACCGGATTCTTGAGAAGCAGGGGTAGAACGGGAAGGTGAGGGTTTTGTGGTTGGACAGACCTGGGAGCAAATGATATGGTTGCCATTTAGCTGTGTGACTTGAAACAAGATACCTATTCTCTCTGAGCATTCGTTCTTCCTCCAGTCAACGGGGATAGTCAAGTTTGTGTTGAAGTGTTAGGGACGCGTGTGAAATGCTAGAAATAGAGTGGGCTCTGGAGACGTGCTAGTTCCCTTTCCCCAGATGGGAGAGCGTGTGTAGGAAACGTGTGTGGTAAGGAAGTCGCTTAGGAAGCTCATGGGTTTACTTCATCACCTCTGGGCCTTCAGAGCCTGGCGAGGCCCACACAGGACAGCTGCTCAGGATGCCTTGTTGGCCAGTTTGTCAACTCTTTATCGGTGCGTTGGGTAAGTTGTGGCCGTAGGCTGTTCTAGAAACAGACTACCATTGAGGCCACACGGCCAACGGAGACAATGGGCCTGGTGAAAAGAAAGTGGGTTTTGGCATCAGACACAGGTTCAAACCCCAGCTCTCCGCTGGGTCGAATTACTTAACCTTTCTCAATGGCATTTTTCTCCTCGGAGGCAGCACCGGTCTCGTCACTCAGTTGTGTGAGTGAAGCAACAGATATGAAGGACCGGATGTTCTTTCCTCAGTGAGATCCTCTCACCGATGAGGGAGGCAGGCAACGTCTTCCGCATTTATGAGAGAGAAGTAAAGAGATTCAGAGAAGTGAAGGGATTTGCCCAAGAAAACAGCAGAACCGGTATTCACTAGATCCAATTCTTTCAACCTCAAGACTTAACATCCTTCTTTTCTCAGCTGTGACTGAAACATTTTTTGAGGGTCTGCCCTGCGCCAGGAACAATGCTGAGTATCTCTACCTGTTACCTCATTGGCTTTTAGGTCCCCCATGGAGATGTCACTCCAGGAGTGTCTCCAGAACATCAATGGGGGGAACTTTCCTAGACGCTTGGGAAAATGTATTATTCATAAAACTGTGGTTCTCTTTGACACCGGGCTCTGGAAGGGCCACCCAAGGCACAGTGAGGGGCAGAGAGAGATCCCTGCCTGGACACTCATCTTAGCTCCTCAGCCTTGACCATCCCTAGAGGGATAGATGACACCATCAGCCTTTTGACCTTTGTGCCGGGGCACACATGCTGGCGGTCCTCAGGTCTTCTTTAGCCCGTAGACTTGTTCTAGGGAATTGCACAGGGTTTTAAAAATGAACACCTTGCAAATAGGTAAATCAGGAATTTTTACATAAAAATACATCATGTGAGATTGTTGGTGTCTCTAAAGGAATGGGACCTTCGGGCCACCCAGAACGCACGTTCTCTCTGACAGAAACCTCCCCTCTAATCCCAGTGGATCTCCTGCTTCCTTTAGGTGGGCCAAGGACTCTCGAAGCCCTCAATCGGCCCATGTCACCCTTAGCTTCCTCCAAGTTGTTTAGGACGCCGTGCATGGTTTATAGGAATCACAATAATATCGCCTCCGAGCTTTTTACCAGCGATGTCCCCCGCTTCCCACCCCCCAGTGTGTGACTGCAATGGCAAGTCCGGGCAGTGCGTGTTTGATCCCGAGCTCCGCAGACAGACGGGGAACGGATTCCGCTGCCTCAACTGCAACGACCACACGGATGGCCCTCGCTGCGAGCGGTGCCAGGACGGCTTCTACCGGCAGAGGGAGAGGGACCGCTGCCTGCCCTGCAACTGCCACACCAAAGGTAAGCGTGCGACGTCACGGCTGTGCCAAGAGGGTACGACGCTAAGTGGAGTAAGTCAGACCAGGAAAGACAAGTACGTGTCATTTTGCTCGTAAGTGGTACGACAAAAACAAACCCCACGAATGAAGAAACGTACAAAAAGCAGAATCGGGGCGCCTGTCTGGCTCCGCCAGAAGAGCACGGGACTCTTGATCCTGGGGTCATGAGTTTGAGCCCCGTGTTGGGTGTGGAGATGACTTAAATAAATAAGTAAACTTTTTTTTTTTAAGATTTTATTTATTTATTTGAGAGAGAGAGAGCGAGAGCAGGAACACAAGCTGGGGGAGTGGGAGAGGGAGAAACAGGCTTCCTGCTGAGCAGGGAGCCCGATTCGGGACTTGATCCCAGGACCCTTAGACTGAGCCACCCAGGTGCCCCAATAAATAAGCTTCTAAAAAAAAAGCAGAATCAGACCTATAAATACAGAGAATAAATGGACCCTCACTGGAAGGGAGAGGCATTGCGGGGGGGGCGACATGGGCAAAGGGGAGTGGGAGATACAGGCTTCCAGTTAGGGAATGAGTGAGTCACAGGAATAGACTCCGTGATAGCATTGTAGGGTGACAGACGGCAACTACACTTGCGGGGGCACAGCATAACCTATGGGGATGTCGCATCACTATGTTGTACACCTGCAACTAATGTAACATTGTGTGTTGACTATACTAAAAAGAAAAAATTGGAGGAAAAGGACGATGAAGGGACAGGGGAGGATGGGAAGGGGAGAGGAAGGGAGAAGCCAGCAGGGCCAGAGAATGGTGTTCAACATCCGGCACAACAGAGAATCTGCTAGACACTGGTGGTGGCGGTGTCTTACTGATTTCAAGCAGAAAGGACTGTTTTTCTTGAGTTTGGGTTGTAGGAACCAGCTGGAGTCTTTAGGACTTGTTGGCTTGAGTTCTAGTCACGAGAGGGATGTGGTCACTTTTCCTGGCAGGTGACAGTTTGACCTAGGGACAAAAGAAGCTTGTCAGCTTCCAGTGATAGTTCCCCTTTTCTGCAACTATGCCTTTGACCATCCTCTCAAAAAATAAGGGATAGAAAGATCTGTTTCTGGTGCTGCGGTAGGTGCTAACAGTATAAGGAGGTACTGGTCCAAAAGACAGCCCGATTCATGGGCAGATTAAAGTCTTTCCCTCCCTGGGTTGTTAAGAGAAAAGAGAATCAATAAAGAGGAGGCACCTACAGGATGACTCGTTAATGCAGGGCTCTTTTTTGGTGTTTTGGTTTTGTCTTTTTAGGTATGTCACCCAATCTTACGTTCACACAACTGTTCTTACAACTGTGGGATTCATACGCACACAGATGCACGCGTTGTGCTGTGTTCATCATAGACAGTAAAGACAAGTTAGTGCATAAAGAGGGAGAGACAAGTGGTTTTTAAATAAGCTGAGTTGTTTTTTTTTTTTTTTTTTTAACTACCTTATTTGTGTATTCTCTTTCTTGGCAGTACGTTTCTCCTCTTTGTTAGAAAGTGTTTAATGGCGTAATATGATAAATATTAATCCACTTAAAGAGCGTAGCCAAAGCGCGTGGCCGTGACTCAGCGCCCCGTGGAACGAATTCACAGCTGCGCTGAACGCATGTAAAGATGGGCAGGTTTGGTCCAGCCATGGGCTGGGTGGAGGGTGTTGGAGAGCCTGGGGAGGACCCCACGGTGATAGAGACGCAAATCCCTTCAAGCACTTCCAGATTCACCAGGTGCTGTTACAGCGTGGTTTGAGTCAGATTGGCTCAGCTTTATGGCACAGAGTCAGCATCCAGAAATCTTTCGGATTTAGCAGCTGTCCCTGGAATTGAAGAGCTTCATAAAGGAAAATCAAAAGGCAAATGACTCCATCTCGGTGGGCTTTCTGTCCTCGCGAAGAGCGTGGACACCTACCTATCCCGGTAGGTTATATGCAGCCTCACTGTGAGTCACTGGACTTGGGTCACCCCGGCAAATGATCAGTGAGAATATAACGAGCAATTTAACTGGCTTAGCTAGAAAGCCTGGCCCCAAGACAAGGTTAATAGTCTTAGAGCAGACAAGGAGCCTGCGGCTTCGCAGAGAGATGGGAATGAAGGATTTGACACACTGTCTCTTCTTCTTCACTGTGTGGTCCTTGGCTCGCCCAGCACCCATGAGCCTGGTTTCTTCTTTTCTTTCGGGCCATAGACATCCCAGGCTCCGTGTGAACAGCTTGGTCGGAAGTGGTGGAGCCCAGCAATGATTTCCAGCTTATGAAATAATAGCTAACACGCATTACTCGCTTCCTCTGTGCCAGGCACTTTTCTGGATGCTTTCAGCCAGAAATGAACCTTCCCAGATCACCATGTGAAGGGGATGCTACTCTGAGTTCCGTTGTGCCAATGAGGTAGCAGAGGGTAAGCAAGGGGGAAGGAACCTGTTGAAGGCTGTAGAGCTCAGTGCCAGCACCAGGTGCCCTGACAGCCAAGGTCATGACATGGAGACTAGTGGCGAGTTTGGGAGCCACACAGTTTTTTCAAGGCTGGGCACTTCCACTACTGCTTCTGTGTCACTCTGGGCATGTCCCTTCGCCTCTTGCTGTCCCAGGGTCCCCATCAATAAAAGGGTCCCCATCCTCATGCTCTTGATATCACAAGTGAGCTTGGTCAAGCACATGGTGGACAACTCAGTAAATTGTAGTTGATGGAGTTGTTTTTCTTATTAGGACAGAGGTCAGTGTCGCAATTTCCTGGAACACCGGCCTTTAAAAAAAAATCACATTCCAGTTTAGAAGGAAGCCTGTAGAGGCCATATCTTCGGTCTGAAACTGTTTATTAACATTTTATTTTTTGTATTAATATCCTGAAATTGGCAGTGAATTTTTCAAAAATTTTTTTTAAAGAGTGGGGGAATGGAGCCCTGGAGGAGTGGGTGGATGGCCTCCCGTCGTCACAGTGAGCCATACCTCCAGTCTTCACAAGAAGCCACCGCAAGGGCTAAAGTTGTAATCCCAGGTCCTGGGGGAGGACTGTTCCCTCTTATTCCTTCCACCTGAAGGAAAAAAGCATCAGAATGGTGCCTTTTTATCCCCAATAGCAGACAATTAGATGTCCGGGAAAAACTTCACGGATACTATTTCCTAAGATCCGGCTAATGCTTTCTGTTTTCCCAGAATATTTCCATATACTATGTCTTCTTCAGTACTCATAGCAACTTGACAACCTGTACGTGTTCACACGCCTCCCACCATTCTAGAGACGGAGAAAGGGAAGCTGAGCCCGAGCTCCCAGGCTGAGTGGTATGTCAGTGACAGAGGCTGTCCCCACCCTGTGCCGTCCCCCACTAGATGCTGGCTGCCCAGATTACTAGCCAGGTGGCTCAAGTTTAATTCCCCATGTGACTTCTCAGTCTCCCAATCAACCGGGAGATATTTGTCACTTTCAATGGAATCTATTGTATATGCAGTCTCAAATGCAGAAGATCACATCTTAACCAAAAAAATGCAGTCAGTCCTTGTGTGGTAAGTGAAGCCAACAGCAGTAATAATCCCGAACATGGTTACAGATTCTGGATTTCACATCAGTTTCTCATGGATCTAGCAGCCAGGCTTATTTTGAGAGGATGACTTTGGGGGTTCAGCGACAGGGGTGAGTTTCCTTTAACTCTTACAAGCACATGTGTAAGCCCGGAGAACCTTTTGCAAATATTTTGAAATTCACTGTGTATACTTGTGTGTTTTTTTCCTCCCAGGACAGACATCAATGATAACTGGGCTTGTTCTCTTAATTTTATTGTTATTCTTTACATATCTTACGACCACGACAGTGAATTACTCAGACTATAACATTTGGGTTATTAAAAGTTCTTAAATAATAACTTACCATTATTAAATATAATTATACATTTATATTATATAATATTTTTATAAAAATATAATAATATTGTGTTTAAATACAAGCGTAGATATGTATTTAAAGGGTTCCCAAAAGGATGGACCCTCTTTTTGTTTTAATTTTTATTTATTTTATGTTAATTTTACTTAGGAATTTGAGAGAGAGGAAGGAGGGGGAAGGGCAGAGGAGGAAGGAGAAGGACAAGGGGCTCCGCGCTGAGCACAGACCCCGATGCAGGGCTCGATCTCAAAACCCTGAGATTACGACCTGAGCCAAGACCGAGAGTCTTGGATGCTTTAACCATCTGAGCCACCCAGGTGCCCCTGATTTTTAAATAGTACTCATTGTAGCACACCTTCCTGAGCCCTCAGATGCCCATAGACCGTATCTGTAGAACCCCTGAAAGAGCTTATGGGGACACAAAACCGACACAGGGAGCTGTTTTCTGTTCTCTCAACCCCGTTGTCCACAATCCCTAAGAGTAGCTCACGAAGTAGGAGATGGGACATGTGTTTTTATTTCAATGAGAGAGTTTGAAAACCCAGTGCCATGACTTTGGACGTTTTGGAATGTGACACAAAGTGGTCATGCTTGTGGCAAGGACCCGTGCACGTCTCCACGTTTACTTTGCAAGGTTTGAAGGAGGCTGGCAGTCCCAGTGCAAACTACATTCTTTGAACGCCCATGACGTGTGAGACACTTGACGAGGCACTTTATATATTTTAGTCCAAAATCTTGCAACAGCTCTGTAAGGCATAGGTGGTTACCGTCCCTTAGAAGAACTGATGAGTAAGGCGTTTGCCCAAGGACATGCAGCTAAGTGGAAGAGCTGGTTTTGAAGGGAGATTTGTTGGATTTCAAAGTGTGGGCTCTTTTTTTTTTTTTTTTAAGATTTTATTTATTTATATGACACAGAGAGAGAGAGCATAAGTAGGCAGAGCAGCAGGCAGAAAGAGAAGCAGGCTCTCTGCTGAGCCGGGAGCCCGATGTGGGGGTCCGTCCCAGGACCCTGGGATCATGACCTGAGCTGAAGGCAGATGCTTAACCGACTGAGCCACCCAGGCACCCCAAAGTCGGGGCTCTTGGACCCTCTGGCTTTTAGAGCAGGATTCTCTAGATAACATCCTGTAGAACACAGCGCTCCTCAAGATAATAATAGATGTGAACTGTAAGAATGTCAAATAATGTTTAGAAATACGAGCATTAAAATTTAAACAAGCTCCGTGTGTGCTGAAGGTACTATTACGTTGTAAATCTCAGAGGGATCAAGTGAGCACCATTTCCCAAACTTCTCTCGACACAGAACGCCTATTTTCATGAGGTGATTTTTGATTTCTCTCAAGAAGCTGTTTCGCAGGGTAACCATTTTGATCTATGTGGGCCAAACCCAAGGCAAAGTGCAATCTTTTCCATTTTCTAAGAAGGATTCCTTTCTGAAAAACTGTAGGGAGAATTTTCTTCAGTTGAAAGTGTAATTTCCATTAATGGGAACGGGGGGAAAATGGATTTCTGGGTCCCAGATAGAACCCATTTGTGTTGAAAAAAACCAACAACGAGTGAATTGATTGAAAGAGAGAAGTCTTCTGTTGAATGTTACTTATCAGAGCGTAATTCAGAACGTTTCCTTCTTGGCTCTGTTGGCTCCTGCCTACAGGGCAGGAGCATGGCGGTCCACGCACACCAGCCCCAGGAGGCCTCTGTTCACGAGCTCATCTCATCAAATACTCCCTTGCCTTAAGTCCTGCAACTCCCATCCTCATCCTCCTTCGAGTCTCAGGACTCTGCTCCCTTGGCTTCCAGGGTCCTGAGACTTCTTTCTGCTTTGATTATGAAAAGCCCCTTGATCCGTGGGGTTCCATCTGTGTCGGAGGCTCCTCCTTGTCCTCGCTCTGTCTGCCCCCTCCCAGGGTGGTCTTACGCCTGCTCTCCCTTCTACTTGGCTGAAGACTCCTAGATCTCACCCCCAGCCTCTTTCTTGAGCTCCAGATGAAACATTTCCACCTTAATACGCCACCGGAAACTCAAGTTCACAATGTCCAGAACGAAACTCATGATCTTCCCTTGATGCTTTAACCTGAGATCTTGCTCCTTCTTTCCCCTTCTCTGTGGTAAAGAGCCTCCCTTTTGTCTCGTGGTGCACGTTGGGACATTGGTGTCCTCATGTGATCCCTACCTCCTCGTCGTCTAGCTCCTAGGAGGGGAAGGCTGGTCATTCTGCCTCCACGTGGCTGTCTCGGCGATTCCCTCCTGCCCTTGTCACCCAGACGCCTCCAGTCCAGGTCATCCTGTCACAGCGGGATGCCTTTCCCAAGGAATGCTGTTCCCTTCCTGGAAGCAACCCGCAGATCGCCCTCAAGATGCCTTTCCGAATTGTGGGTCTGCGGTTCCTGAGCCTCTGATCTTTCCCTGCTACCCACAGATGGATCTGCCATTCTTCCGTCAGCTCTTACCTCACCAGGAGCTAGCATTTCCTCACACGTATCCAGAGTGCCGAACTCCGCGTCTCACGCGTGATCGATGCTCAAAAAATGGAGTGTATACCATTATCACTGAGGGCCCCTTCAAGCCTTGCAAAGCTGACATGGCATCTGTCACCGGCTCTGTGAACGTAGCTAATATAGTTCAGGTTCCACATGTGGCAAAAAAGCCTTTATATCGGCACAGAGCCAGTATCTTTATTGATTGGAATCGTATCTACTAGTGAGTCAAAAATTCACAGAATAATTGATCAGAAAGAAAGGAGCAACTGGCTAGCGTTCTCTTGGCTTTATCGATGCTGGGAGGCCTGCTTGTCACAGTTGGTTCCATACGTGGATTATTTGATAATTCTGCCAGCACAGGGCGACTGTGACGCAGGTGAGGCACCCCTCTCACCACCTTCCTGCTCATCTTTTGCTCCCCTGCCTCCCCCGACTCTTTCCCAACAACCCTGACCTCTTTCTTGGCATATGTGCATTCCTGCAACAGATTTCTGGGCATCCTCTTTGTGTTGGGTTCCACACTGGGGCCTTGGGGCCAGAGCAGGGACCGCAAGCTGAGGTCATCGTGAGTCAACAGGACTGCAAGAGCAGTGGGACAGCTATTTGAGATTTGGGAGTTCGAGGAGATTTCCGTAGAGAAGTCATATTAAATCAGGACCTGACAGCTGAGGTTGGGCCAATGAGGGGGAAGTTCTGGGGAAAGAGCCTTCCAGGCCGGGGAAGCAGCAAGTGCAGTTGACCGAAGGAGAGAAGTGGCCTGACACATGCTACAGACAGGCTGGGGGAGCTGGGAGCTGGGACAGAGGGCAGGAGAGCAGGCCACGTGGTAGGAGAGGTCGAGTCCTGTGCACCACGATACAGAGTGCGTTTTCTTCTGCTTGTAGTGGGGAGCCACCAGAGAGAGAGACAGCTGAGCCATGTGTCCTGAGTTCCAGTGTTCAAGCAGCGTGGGAGGAGGGAGGGGAGGGGAGGATGGAGGCAGGGACGAGAGGGGGAGGCAGGGTCCGGGGAGAGAGGACAGACTTGAAGCGGGTCAGGGGAAGGGAGGGAGCCAGACAGCGGAGGCCGGGCTCCGGAGGGGCGCATTTGCTGCCCTGAGCATTTCTGGTCTCTCATCAACTCGCGATCCGAGGGGGCCCGCTCACCAGTAAGAGCGCGGCTCTGCAGAATCAACCACTGGACTAGCGCTCTGTGCAGTACACCGGGTGAGATGCGCGGGGAAGGGGCGATGCCCCAAGGTCGAGACTGTCTGTCACTCCAGGTAGGGAGAGATATTTCCAGTTAGGAGGCCTTCCCATAGTAAAAATAAAATAAAATAAAATAAAAATAAATCACACTGGCTCTTAAAAGATGGCTTTTGGCTGCCAGAAATAAGGGAAGACGTTGGTCGCTGTGTCATACTCTCTTCGAGGAGGCTGATGTGCTCGTGCACACGCTGTCCCTCTCCTTGAGGTCTCAGGGACCCCACAAACTTCTTTTAAACAGCAGTGGTGGACATGCTACTTAATGCTTGCATCGGAGCAGGTAGAGAAGTAGACATGCTTCCAGGAGCTCTTTCCGCTTCTCGGCGTGCAGAAGCCCTGCTCGGCGGTGAGCACCGGCCCCGGGCTGGATGCACTCAGAGATGGGACAGCTCGCTAGAGGCCACTGAGCTCCCATGGGGTTTCAGCAGCTTCCGAACGCCCTATAAACTAAGGATTTCCTTTTCTTCTTTTCTTCTCCCTACCCTGCGGGTTACAGGTTCTCTGAGCGCTCGCTGCGACAGTTCTGGCCGGTGCAGCTGCAAACCCGGTGTGACAGGAGACAGGTGTGACCGCTGTCTGCCCGGCTTCCACTCGCTCACCGACGCCGGCTGCACCCGAGACCAGAGGCCACTGTAAGCACCTCCGCCGCCGCAGCTTGTGCCGTGAGGGGTGACAATGACATTATCATCTGTGGTCACTTACATCACTGAGCACCAGCTGTGTGCCAAGCGCTGCTGGAGGACTTGACATAAGCCTCAGCGGTTGGGGTTAATGTCACACTCATAGGGGAAGTCAGAACTGTACACCCCAGGGGGTTAAGTTTACCCGATACTACTGGGGAGCGGGGACTTCATATTCAGGCCCCATGTCTGGGCTCTGAAACCCATGTTCTTCACCCCAGTGATTGCCCACCTTTAGACAAACAAGGATGGAAGTAAAGTGCCCTCCAGTTTCTCACCTGGGACCCACTTCGACCCAAATGATGTTGGACTAAAAAAACTTCTCTGCACAGTTGTATTCCCCTTTAGTTTGAAGCATTCTCCTCCCCTCCTCGTGTTCTTTCCTGGAAGAGGGGTGCCTGGGGGTCCCAGTCAGTTAAGCATCTGGCTCTTGATTTCGGCTCAGGTCGTGATCTCAGGGTCCTGAGATCAAGCCCCGTGCTGGGCTGGAGCTGAGTGTGAGTCTGCCCGAGTCTCTCTCCCTCTCCCTCTGCCCTCCCCGGACTCACGCACGTGCTCGCTCTCTCAAAAAAAAAAAAAAAAAAAAAAAAAAAATCGTTCCTGGAAGAAGACGGGACATACATTATAAATCACATAAGCAGTCTCAGGGGTGCAGAACTGGCAGGGACTGGGTTGGCTTAGGAGAAAGGGAGCTGGGCAGGAAAGCTGTTAGCTACGAGGTGCCCTCAGAGGATCACTTCCCGTTGCCCCCTTTGCCAGCCCCTTGCCCACCTTGTGGGCCGGCCTGGCTGCCACTGTCCCAAGTTCTCTCTCCCTTAGGCCTCCGCACAGACTGTCTTCTTCCAGGTTTCCCTGCCCCCTTTCAGACTCTCCTCAGAGACCCTTCCTTCGACCGCGTCTGCCTTTGAAAATGCCTCTAAAACGGAGTCAGACCATGTCCCCTCTCTGCCGCAGCCCTCCAGCAGCTCCCTGTCCTCTCAGAATGAGGCGGAGACTTCTTTTGCAGACCAGCAGAGCCTGCAAGTTCCTCTGCCCTCTGTTCCCTCCGCAGTGGGCTTCCGCTGCGCTTCCCTTTCCCCGACCCCCTGCCCTTGGCCCCACCAGCCCCCCTTCCCTTCCTCAAAGGAGCCAAGCCAAGGGACCTCTGCCCTGGCTTCGAGCACTCGTGCTTCCTACAGGGCCACAGAGAGCCTCACAGACGCCATCCCCACCTCAGCCACTCCTCACGGGGCCCTTCCCTGGCCAGTCCCCATCCCTCCGGGTTCTGACTGATGTTACTTCCCATCTCTTGTTTTCTATGTGTATTTGTTTGTCGGTCTCTCCCACCAGAGTGGAAGCCCCTTGTTGGCTTGGCCTTGTTCATACTCGGCATCCCCAGTGCCCAGTGGGGAGAGGCACACAGGCAGGCCCCCTGCTCAGTCCCAGCTGGCCTTAGGCTTTGCTGCCCTCATTGTTCATGTTTCTGCCCTGCCTGGAGACTCCTAGAGATCAGGATCTTATTTCTTAATGTCCTTGGTGCTTAGCAGCCAGTAGATGGTGCCTAATGTTTGTCAAAGGGTCCAGACCAGCCGTGTGGAGGGGCTAGGACAGGAGGAGAGCCTCCCAAGTGCGAGAAGAGGGCCGGGAAAGGGATCCTTCAGGGAGCCTGACAGGATGGGGCTCTGACTGGATGTGAAATGTGAGGGGGAGAAGGGAGCCCATTCGGGTCTGGGCAGGATTTGGATGGGGTCAAAGGGCAGTCAGAGGAAGAGCAAACAGGAGGGAGAGCACAGATTTGGTTTTAGACCCATGAGATAGATGAGATCCATGTGATCATGTGAGTGATACTAGTCATAAGCCGGAACACCAAGGGCTTGTGCCCAGACTAGATCATGGAAATACTGGTGGATTCCTTCATTGAGAAAGTCCTGCAACCAAAAAAAAAAAGCAACCCCCCCCCCCAAAAAAAGCCAGCTAAACTCAGCAATCCCACTCCTAGGAATATACTCAAGAAATATGAAAACATACATCTCTGATAGAAATATGTACACAAATGCTCGTAGCGGCATTACGCATAATACCTAAAAAGTGGAAATAACCCAGATGTCTGTCAGATGTTGAATGGATGAGCAAAATCTCACGTATCCATGGGATAGAATTTTATTCAGCCCTAAGGAGGTGAATTAATGATACTTGGATGAACTATAACATTGGATGAACCTTCGAAACATACTAAGTGAAAGAAGTCAAACCCGAAAGGCCACAGATTGTTATGACTCCCTTTACAGAAAATGTTCAGAACAAGCAGCTCTATATAGACACGGCAAGTAGATTAGTGGTTGTCGAGGACGGGGGTTGGGGGAAGGGAAGGTGATTGCTGCGGGCACAGGGTTTCTTTTTGGAGTGATGAAAATGTTCTACAATTGATTGGGATGATTGAGAATATTTTAAACTCTACTAAATTCTGCTACTCTGAGAATCTGCTAAAAACCAGCAAATTGTACATTTTAAATGGAGGAATTGTTTGGTATGTGAATTGTGTCCTTTAAAATTTTTTAAATCTTTTTTTAAAGATTTGATTTATCTATTTGTGGGAATGAGCGAGCACGAGCTGTGGGGAGGGGCAAAGGGAGAAGCAGCATCCCTGCTGAGAGGGGAGCCAGAGGCAGGGCTCAGTCCCAGGACCCGGGGATTGTGACCTGAGCTGAAAGCAGACGCTTCAACTGAGCCATCCAGGCGTCCCTGAATTGTGTCTTGATAGAAGTGTTACCAAAAGAAAGCATTAAATGAAAATAGCAAGTAGATGGAATCCATCACAAGGAAAGCAGTCATCACTGAATTAAACAACAGAGAAGCAATGATAAATTTAAAAACAAAAAACAAAAAACAAAAAACAGGCCATTGAACCAGACAGTCAACCAAATTAAACCAAACCAAACTGAATTGTTTAGTGATAGATTTGGTTCACATCCTGGCGCAAGACCCTCTTCTCCTTAGGGGAGGGTAGCAGATGGTTTGTGGACCGGCTGTCACCCTCAGAGGAGCACAAGCCTGGACAAACCAGTCCTTAAAGGGCCCGTGAGAGGTGAGCGTGGACAAGGCTAGCGGAGAGGGGCCTCATTGAAGACGAAGGCTTTGCTCAGGCCGGTGACGTTGGTGTACGAGCTCTTGATCTTTATGTGGATAGCTGAAAAGTGTTTGGAGACACATCCCTAATTTTTTTTTCTTTCTTTTGCAGAGACTCCAAGTGTGACTGTGACCCAGCTGGCACCTCGGGGCCCTGCGACGAGGGCCGCTGTGTCTGCAAGCCAGCTGTCACCGGAGAGCGCTGTGACAGGTCTGTGGGAACTGTGGCCCTGCAGACACAGCGGCCAGCATGAGAAGTCACTCTCTGAGTGCAGTTGTGGAAAAGGGACACTTAACAAATGTACACCACCTCTGTCCTGTCCTCTGTCCTCAAAAACTTAGCTCTTTAAAAAAGACAGCTGAGCCCCCAAGTTTCCCTGGACCCCATGCTTTTGCTGGGGGCCCCCTTCCTTTGTTTACAAGAGGTGCAGGGCCCCAGGGAGTCTCCTGGCCAGCGGACTCCGAATCCCAGGTGCTCCCATACGGGGTGGCATGCGATAATGAGGTCACATGACTCAGCTTGGCCCCAGAAAAGTCCTGGTCTAATTAAGCATGTTGGGAAAATGCTAGTAAGAGGGAATGTGGCCATAAATAACCATCCTGTGCGGCAGAGGAACCGCCCAGGGATGGGACGGTGGTTGCACGCGCACACACGAGTCGGGAGAAGATGCCATGTGGCCCCGAGCCATGTGGGGGCAGGTGGCCCCGTAAACAGCCATCCGGCCTCTAGCGCTGCTTGCGGACCTTCCTTAAGGACACATGGCTCAGACTTCAAGCTCTTCCCGCCTCTGCGATTGCTGGCCCCAGAGGTAAAGGTGTTCCCCTCGTTTCCTTGAAAGTCAGAAAGCAGTCCGTGGGCAGCCTGACAACCACTTACGCCTGGGCAGAGAAAACACCAGATCCATTCCCAGCGTGTGTTTCTGGGGGTTCTTGGCTGCCGAGGTGGAGGAGGGGAAACACAGCTTACGTGTTAAAAGAGGAATCACTTTCTGGAAAGGTTTTTAATTTCACGATGTCACACAGAAACAGAAAACCACATAAAACTAATGTCAGCACTGCCCCTTCTAAGAAAGAGACCTTCACTAGGAATGTACCATCCCAGTGACAACAGCCTCCCTCCTTTTCGAGAAATGACCATCATTCTGGCGTCTGTGTCATCACACCCTTATTTTTCTTCATAATTTAGTGCCTGGTTACATCCCTCAGCACTGTGCTTGAGTTGTGCCCGGTTTCCCTCAGTTCCTCCCCTACGCTCTTTCTCCCTCCCCTCCCCGCCCCTGCTGTGCCCCCCTCCCTCCTCCCCCTTTCTTTGCTTTTTAATCCCTTTTAATCTGCAGGTTTCTTCCAAAGAAACCATCATGATTTTTTTTAAGCCCTTGCTCTAGAGAGAAAAACCAAACCAAACCAATGTTTATTTATATACAACGTTTCTCCAAAGCATTTACTGTTTACCGTGAACCTGCTTTTCTGTGATTTTGCCCGATAAGCAGGCTCCTGTCATGGGGGACAGTGGATTAGACCACATGACTTAGAGGCAGATGTACCTGGTTTGAAAATCTTGTCTCAGTCACGTACCAGCTCTATGACCTCAAACAAATTTCTTAACCTCTCTCTGGCCTGGTGTCCTCATCTAAGAAAATGGGAAATTTGGCTCAGGTGGTTGAGCATCAAATTCTTGATTTTTGGCTCAGGTCATGATCTTGGGGTCCTGAAATCGAACCCCTCCTCGGGCTCTGTGCTGGATTCTCTCTCTCCCTCTCCCCTTCCCCCTGCTCACTCTCTCTCTCATTCTCTAAAATAAATTAATTTAAAAAGAAAAAAAAAAGAAATTTGGAAATAACAATTCCTATCTCCTGGGGTTGTACCAAGGATTAGATTGGAGAACACACATCAAGTGCCCGGCACAGCATCTGCCCTAAATAAATGATCAGTGAAACTATTATTATTTCATGAAGAAGGATGTAGTTAACTTGAACGGAGAGAAACAAGTCCTCCCCAGCTTCTCCTCCTTCTCTGTGACCCCAGCATCTGAGACCTGCCTGGTAGCTGTGGTCCTCAGAGATGTCACTGGCCGGTGGGCACCAGCCTACATTTTGCTTTTGTAGGGAGCCTCCAACCATCCATCCTTGTCATGTGGCTGCCTGTCCCTCTCCCCTCAGAGTAGAGCAGGGCTCTAAGGGGCGGGGACGGTGGGCAGCAGCTGGTGGTGGTGTGCGGGTCAGTACAGCTGAGCAGGGGCTGGGGCTGGGACACTTGCTTTCCCTCTCCTGGCTCTGCTCCCCCACTCGCTTGCCCCCATTAAACACTTGCTCGAAGACAGGACCACCTCTGCCTCCCCCTGCCCCAACTCTTTTTGTCCTGCTCATGGGACTTTCAGTTCCTCGCCAAGGATGGGGAAATCACTAAGGGCCCAGGCCACCGAGTCCTTCGTGACCACGCTCTAGCACAGGGACAGAAAGTGAACGTCCGTGCTCTCTCAGTGGGGCTGTGACTGTCCAGCGTGTCTCCGAGCAGGGCTGGTATGTGTGAGCTAGTATTTCCCAGTTCTGGGAATGATAGGGCCAGGTAGGAGAGATAGTAGGAAAGATCAGTCATCATGTTCTCTCTACGAAACAAGAAATGACTTCTAACATCATCCTGATCTCGAAAATGCCTCTGCAGGTGTCTACCGGGTTACTATCACCTGGATGGGGGAAACCCTGAGGGCTGTACCCAGTGTTTTTGCTACGGGCATTCAGCCAACTGCCGCAGCTCGGGAGACTACAGTGTCCATACAATCACCTCTACTTTCTATCAAGGTAAAGTGTTCTGTTTCTAGAAGTTTGTTTTTAACATTGTATCGTGCTTTATGCTTACAGACAGCTTCCTCCTCACCACAGCTTGGCTTGGCATGATCTTTAGCAACTCTCTTCTAGCTTTTAATGGGCGTTATTTTGTCTGGGCAAGAAGGGGAGCCTAATATCTTGAAAAAGTCAGGGGCACACCTGACTCCTACCGGTATATGATTAACTTAAAAGAATAACTAAAAAGAGACCAGATTTTCATCTCCTTGCACTTCACATCTCCATGTATTTTAAAACCACAAAAGACTCTTTCATTTGGTTGGGTGGGGGTTATGTGAGTCTTCCTGAAATTCTCATTCATTAATAATCCTGCTTTCCGGGGAGCCTGGCTGGTTCAGTCGGTTGAGCGTCCGGTTCTTGGTTTCAGCTCAGGTCGTGATCTCACGGGTCGTGGGATTGACCCCACATCTCTGCTTGAAAGACTCTCACTCTCTGCTCCTCCTCCCACTCACATGTGCCCTCTCTCTCTCCCTAAAATAAATAAATGAATCTTTTTAAAAAAATACTCTTTCCACATTCATTAAGTGAGTTAATGTATGTGAGATTAGTAACCAAGCTACAAAATCCTAGATTTTTAAAGTCTAGGGGAGTGACATGATTTCAACTTCTAGTTTCTCTTTGAACTGGACCCTCTCCACTCACAAAGGCCAGACCCTGTTTCTGTAAATAAAATAAAAGTATGAGCTACAGGCAGATGAAATCATGCTCTCTTATTACGAGAATCAGACTCCTAGAAGTCAGAACCACTATGGGGTGGGAGCCGCTGAAGTTGAGACCCAAGCAGAGAAGGGGCATAGAACATTTTGAGGGCTGCACATCATTGTGGAACTAGTAAGAAAACCCCACTAGCTGTTCACGTCTAGGAATTTTTGGCAATTAAGTCTTGCCTTATTTAGCTCAATAGATGATGAGCTTTGTCTGCATGCAGAGGGGTTTTCTTTGTGTTCCAGATGTTGATGGCTGGAAGGCTGTCCAAAGAAATGGGTCTCCTGCAAAGCTCCAGTGGTCCCAGCGTCACCAGGATGTGTTCAGCTCAGCACGACGATCAGACCCTGTGTATTTTGTCGCCCCTGGTATGTATGGTGTTTTTCTTATAGAAGAAGTCAGGAGAGAAAAATGAAGTTAGCAAATGTGAAAACACCTTACCTGGCGGTCAGAAAAGCAGTGTCTCTGGAAGACAGAGCTTCAGCCCTATTGACCGATTCATGATACAATAGAACAGGACCGTGTATCCTCGCAGACGGACCCTGTTTGAGGTTCCTACTTTCATCAAAGGGGAAGTTTCTAGGTTTCCCATCAAGACAAGAAATAAAGACAGAGGTCACTTCTGTGGATCTACTGAGAAGCAGATGGAGAAGCGAAAATAAGGCATTCTCTGTTTTAACCACTTGTACATCAAAAACAAATGTATTAGTAGTTCATTTCGTTAGCTCATATGTGATGTCCAGGTAAGTTGTCCTCTTAACCTTTCCAAATTTCAGTTCTCTCTGCTGACGACTGGGGTGATAATACCTCCAAGGATTGTTAACATCAAATGTCATGATGTCTGTGAACTAGAAAGCATTATGATACTATTAGAAAGCAAATGATACTATTCCCAACATACCTGGACCTTTACACGCCAGTCTGTTGTCGGGGCCATGCTGTGAGTCATCGCGTAGAGGGAATTGTCTTTCAACGTGGCCCTTCTAGCATGTCAGTCGCTAACTCTCCTTTGTAGCCAACAGCAATATGGCTGCCTCCATGAACGGGTTCTTCTGGAACAGTGGTTGTGGGCCAGGCTGATGACATGGAACTCCAGCAGAAATCACCAATATTAATGCAAACTTGCTAGCTCATTTTCTTCTCCAGTTTCACACTGATCTCAATCTTTTCGAATTCTCTTTCACAGCCAAATTTCTCGGGAATCAACAGGTGAGCTATGGGCAAACCCTGTCTTTTGACTACCGTGTGGACAGGGGAGGCAGACACCCATCCGCCCATGATGTCATCCTGGAAGGTGCTGGTCTACGGGTCTCAGCTCCCTTGATGCCCCCGGGCAAGACGCTGCCTTGTGGGCTCACCAAGACTTACACGTTCAGGTAAAAAGAGCGACTACAAGTGGGTCAGGTGACTCAAGTCCACTTCCTTTGTTCATGCATTCAATCATTTGTTCTTTTCATAAGCTTTTCCGAGCACCTTTCATCTACCAGATGCAGTAACGTGTATAGAAACGGGGCAGGGAGAAAAAATAAAGAATATTATGGTGTGGCTTGTAAATGACAAGATACACAAGGTGGGCACAGGTATTTTGAACACACAGAGGAGGCACAAGTGACCCACATTGCAGTGATCAAGGGAAGCTTCCCAAGAAAACATGACAAGTGGGAAGAGTTTCCTAAGGATGGAAATGGGCGGAGGGGAAGGTTAGCAAAGCAGGGGAAATAATCATGCCTGAGGACATTTTGTACTTTGGGAAATTCTCAGTAGTGAAGCCTGAGCAAAGTGTGGAGTGGGAGAGGGGAAGACAGAAGTGAGGTCAGTGAACTAGAGAAAGGAAGTTAGGTTGTTTCTGGAAGTACTCCAGTAAAAAAACAAAACAACTTTTGAAAGACTAGCACAGGGATGGTGATACGATGCGGTGAGAAGTTATAAATGCTGAATTCGGAAGTATTGGACATGTCCAATGTAGAACGTGAAAATGGACTTTTGAAAAGAGTAAGTGAAATTGTGCTCAGTTTAACAAATCACGTAAACAACAAAACCAAAAATTAATGGTAGCTCTCTTGAGGGTCAGAACTCCTTGAACTCGGCCATGTTCCTGGGAGTGAGTTTTGTGTGGCCAGGAATAGAAGGTGGTTTCTGTGAACCTGGACCAGCACTGGATGCCATGACCCCTGGGGCTGGGCTTCTCGCACTGGGACTCCCTCTGTCACTTCCTGTGGGGCTCGTGCTCCCCGCGCAGTGAGCAGACTCCAAGCTCCAGGCTATGACAGTGCGATGACCCGTCCTTCACCCCGTCAGGCAGGGCCACGAAGGGGCTTAGCGTTTCCCACCTTCTTGGGCACAATTTATATCATGTATACAAATTATAAGACTTGATAAGAGCTGTATTGTTAAGCTTTGGGCTTTAAATCCTGCAGATTAAATGAACGTCCAAGCAGTAACTGGAGCCCCCAGCTGAGTTACTTCGAGTACCGGAGGTTGCTGCGCAACCTCACGGCCCTGCGGATCCGAGCCACTTACGGAGAGTATAGTAAGTGACGGATATAGTAAGTGACAGAGGGAAGTGAGTTCCTCTCTTGGGT
The DNA here is from genome assembly GCF_022355385.1 of Mustela nigripes. Classification (NCBI taxonomy): domain Eukaryota; kingdom Metazoa; phylum Chordata; class Mammalia; order Carnivora; family Mustelidae; genus Mustela; species Mustela nigripes. The sequence continues at coordinate 19,075,295 of NC_081566.1, forward strand.
TTGAGTGTGTGTCTGCTTCCCGAGGCAGTGACAGTCTCCAAACAAGTAGGTAAACTGCTTGATGGTTTTGATGGAGGGTCTCCGATTAGGTCTAAATTCTTATTTCTCTTATTTTCTAGAAGTTTCTAGAAAGCCTAGAAGTTTCTAAATTCTTATTTTCTAGAAGTTGCTTTTCCTCTAAAAAGGGGCTAACACCAACAAAGAGCTAAGAGTCTTGCTAAGAGCCTCCAAATTTAAATGACGCTGATTATTTGAAGAAGATAATCTACAACAAATGGGCTTGTGCCTTTAGCTAGAAAATGGCATCTTCGACTCAGCCCTGTAGTCCTTGAGTTGCTGCACCTTGGGGACTGTACTCATTGTTACCGTATTCAGACATCACCTGAACTCTGTTAACTCCTTTTGTTGAACTTCACATGGGGGAGGGGGGACACTCTGATCCCAATGGAATTCTGTACATGTGAGTTCCATGAGCTTTTTAGCACCTACGTGAACAGGAAGCATCGCTCACTGGCGTGCCTAATTTCCACATCACTAACGAAGCAAATCAAGCAGGATGTAGAAAAGGTGCTTATTAATGATTTTTATTGAATCTTTCCTTTGAGCCAGGCACAGTAGCATGTATGCATGGTCTTATTTTCATTTCACAACCAGCACAGGGGGTCCGTGCCCCTGTTACTTCTCTTCCACACTTGAGGAAACACCATGGTAGAAAGTTATGTGACTTGCCCGTTCACACAGCTAGCGAGAATGCAGCCAGAATTTCAACCCTGACTTTCCCGACACCGCAGCCGGTGTGTCCGTCGTGAGGACATAGTGAGCGAATGCCACCTGCCTTCCTTAGCGAGTTAAGAAAATAAAAGCCAAAGAGGCCTGCGTTTAGATCTGTCTACCTCCCCACTTGCTCCTTCTAATCTGATCTCCATGTGGCAGGCACCGGGTACCTCGACAATGTGACCCTGATCTCAGCCCGCCCCGTCTCTGGAGCCCCGGCGCCCTGGGTCGAGCAATGCGTATGTCCCGTTGGCTACAAGGGCCAGTTCTGCCAGGACTGTGCTTCCGGCTACAAAAGAGATTCGGCCAGACTGGGACCTTTCGGTGCCTGTATTCCATGTAACTGCCAGGGGGGAGGAGCCTGCGATCCAGACACAGGTGCGTGAAATGACACCTGGCTCAGGTGGCTGGGGGTGGTCAGGTGACGGGCATCATCCACGGAAGGGACAGAGCCGTGTAAGAAAGACGCCGCCTGAACTCATTTCGGAGATGGGGAAGGATTAGGGAGGTAGGGCTGGAGTCAGAGAAGACGGACATGGTGCTTTATTACACTCAATCCTTTTCATTATGGAAAATGCCGCAAGGTTGTGGGAAAGGTACCGGGTTACAGGAAACGGCTGTCATGGTTCAGTGCTGCGGGTGTCGGTGTCGAGTTTCAGGAATTGTCTGGAGAGATCAAAGGCAACCTCAGGGACTGAATGAATGTGGACAAATGGTGTCAGGCCATGGGGACCAGGGGAGCAGTGTTAGGTGATGGGTTGGAAAGGAAGCTAGGTCTGCTGAGTGTGGGAGAGCCACGTGAGGGTCAGGGTCGTGGCAGGTTTAGAGTTGGTACTAGGGCAAAGGTGAATGCCAGTGCTCTGACACTTTGGGGAAAGCTTTGGAAAGGAAGGTTCTGGTTACGGGAGCTCTGCCTCCACGCATCACCCCTGGTACAGGAAGTGGATCATTCTACCGTCCTCTCTTCTCTGCCCTCCCTGCTTCCTCTGCCTCCCAGGAGACTGTTACTCGGGGGATGAAAACCTTGACATCGAGTGCGCCGACTGCCCCATTGGTTTCTACAACGATCCACACGACCCCCGCAGCTGCAAGCCGTGTCCGTGCCACAATGGGTTCAGCTGCTCTGTCATGCCCGAGACAGAGGAGGTGGTGTGCAATAACTGTCCCCAGGGCGTCACCGGTAAGGCCCCCGGCCTACTGCCTCTGTGCCATGAATTCTCAGGAATGGCTGCTAGTCCACACAGTCTCTAGGGAATTCTGATGACTCCGGGTCACTGTAGATGGGCTCATTCGAAAGACGGGGATGCGCTGGAGAGGTGCATTGAGGAAAGACAGGGTGTGGCTCGTAGGGGATGTACAAATGGTTAACGCTGTAATTAGGAGATGAAGTTTTCAGCTAAGGGGTGCCTGGGTGGCTCAGTGGGTTAAAGCCTCTGCCTTTGGCTCAGGTCATGATCCCAGGGTCCTGGGATCGAGTCCCACATCTGGCTCTCTGCTCAGCGGGGAGCCTGCTTCCTCCTCTCTCTCTGCCTGCCTCCCTGCCTGCTTGTGATCTCTGTCAAATAAATAAATATTAAAAAAAAAAGTTTTCAGATAAGATACATGGTTTATTTTATTTTATCTTATTTTTAAAAAGATTTTATTTATTTGAGGGATAAGCAGAGATAGTGAGAGAGACCTTGAGTAGGGACGAGAGGGAAAACAGTCTCCTGCCGAGCAGAGAGCCTGCTGCGGGACTGGATCCCAGGACCCTGGGATCATGACCTAAGCCGAAGGCAGACGATTCACTGACTGAGCTACCCAGGCGCCCCAAAATATGTGGTTTAACTAAGTTTTAGAAAATGATCCAAGGTATAGAAGGGAAACGTAGTGACATTTTAAATGTCACACCTCTCTCTTGGGGCGCCTGGCTGGGTGTCCGTAGGACATGCGACTCTGGGGCTTGGGGTTGTGGGTTTGAGCCCCACACTGGGTGTGGAGATTACTTTAAAAAAATAAAAAATTAAAAGAGTCAATGTCACATCTCGCTGCTGGTCAGTCTGAAAGAAGTTAATTCTTTAACACTAGCCTCAGTGGTACTGCTGCTATAAATCTGACTTTTCCCCGACTGTCTAGTTAACCGATAGGAAGCCTCCGAGTAGGGATGCTGTGTTCTAACATCTGGGGCCACCATGCAGTGAAAAGAGCCTAGCCCTTGCCCTGAGCACCTGCCCCTGAGGCTGTTGTTCTGGAGCCCCGGGTGACCAGTGGGTGACCCGTGTCCCCATGCCGGCTCTTGCTGCCCGTGGGTGACCACTCAGGCTTGGGCATTTGTTCCTTCCAGGCGCCCGCTGTGAGCTCTGTGCCGACGGCTACTTTGGGGACCCCTTTGGGGAGCGTGGCCCGGTGAGGCCTTGTCAGCCCTGTCAGTGCAACAACAATGTGGACCCCGGGGCCTCCGGGAACTGCGACCGCCTGACCGGCAGGTGTCTCAAGTGCATCCACAACACAGCGGGTGTCCACTGTGACCGGTGCAAAGCAGGCTACTTCGGGGACCCGTTGGCTGCCAACCCAGAGGACAAGTGTCGAGGTAGGAGTGCTTCTCCAGACCGGTCGGACAGGTGGGGGGGGTGTGCGTGCACGTACATGTGAGCTTGCTAGTGTGCACACAGGGAAGAACACACCAGTCAGCGAGGCCAGCTATGGGTGAGAGGAAGCCGCTTTGGTTTCTCCGACCAGTGGGCCCACGAACGGTCTGGACATTCACCTGTCAAAGGCTTTAAGACCCCTTCAGCAGGATTCCGGAAGACAGAGCTGGAGGATGTTGGGCGGGTTAAAGCTGGGGGGCTGGGGGGGAGTGGAGAAGGTCAAGTTTACATCCTGAGCACAGGAGGAGATGAAACGGAGCCCGGCCGTCCGCCTCCGTCGGGGGCTGGCAGGCAGGGACACTGCTGAGCCTGTTAGAGGACAGCCGTGAACGGTGCGAGACTGAGTCTGAACAAAAGCGGGGGGCGCTGGAGGGGTGGGCGCCATTTAAGAGACCCTCTCAGGAAGTCAGTGTAACTGAGGGCAACGAAGGTACCAGTTCCGAGTCCAACTAACGAGACTTGGCTTCAGAGCCACAGCTCTCCGGGCGCGTTCCTCCGGCTGCTTCAGATCAAAGCACGAATGTGCACATCGGTCCTCCTGCTCGACCCTTCTATCAAGCCTCTGTCCACGTTACATCCCGGAGGCAGGTTTAGCTCTAGGCAAGTTCACATTCAGTTCTAGGGCGCTGGCCTGCCCCACAAAATCATCCCCCCGCCACAAAGGTCCCAGACCAGCTCTGGTGCCCAGACCTCCACAGCTTGTTTATTATAACAGAGCCCGAGGGGGCCTCTGGGCACCCAGACAGGAGGGCTCCTGGTTCCCCAGGAGGTCCGCAGGGAGCCAGCATCTCCCACTCACCCCAGAATCCCCAGCCCTGGAAATGCCTCAGGACTTCCGTGCAACCTGAGGCTTCCACCCTGCAGCATGAATCCCCCCGCCCCAATCCCAACCTGTGGGTTAGCTCTGATGTGCTAGAAAGTGCCCCGTGACTGGAAGAGCCCACATGCTAGGAGCAGTACTGAGTTCCTGTCTAGCTTTTTACCACACCCGTCATATTGCACTGGTTATGCCGCTTCATCTCTCCGAGCTTTTTTCATAGGGATGAATAATATGTAACTCAAAGTGGTTGCAAATATAAAATAGCATCTGGGAAGTACACTGTCAAGAACACTAGCTCTAAGGTGCTGGTAATGGAGATCTCACTGGCTTTAGACCATACATTCCTTCACTTCACTATCTGTTGGCAAGCTCCTACCAGGGACCCCACGTGGGGCTACAGACTGAGGCTGTAAGTTAGTTCCAGCCCCCAGAGAGACTGTATGCTAATAAGGAAGACACACAAGTGTGTAAGCAATAATGACCGTATACTTCGACATGTGATCATATCACCGTGTGCCAAGTGTTTTATGAGCGCCGTAGAGCAGCCCAGAGGGTCACTGTCCACTGTACATCCTCAGCTCCTAGAACAGTGTGGCACATGGCAGGTATGCAATCAATATTAATGCATAAAGGCACTGCTCTTTTTCCTGTGTTTCCTACGTCAAAGGTAGCAGAGCAAGAGGAAAAGAGCAATGCCTCTTTCCAAGGTCTCATTCTGGCTTGCCATTGACTTGCTGTGTGACTCGGATAGATTGCTCCACCTCTCTGAGCTCATAGTCCTCATCTGTAAAATAAGGGGAGATGACATCCGGCATGTAAGAGGCCCAGAGGATATGTTGTTTCCCTTTGGAGCAAAGCTATAGAGTGCCTACAGAATATCCAACAGGCTCACAATTTAATGGGAGGAAAAAAAAAAAATAAGTGCTACCAGAAAGCGTGGACTGTCGGAAGAGCCCTTTATCCACAGCCACAGCAAACAAACTTCTAGATGATTCCTAAGATCTGTCTGTATTAGAAATGCGCTCGGAGACACAGGCAAGAGATGTACCTAGCACAGTGTGAACTGACAAGGGCAAAGAAAGATTCTTCGCCATTGGGGATTTGAACTTCTTCCCTTTATCTTTGCTACATCTCCAGTTTCTAGAACTAGCTTGATAGGAATGCTTTCTGTTTGTCCGTCTTTTGTCTCTAGCTTGCAACTGCAATCCAGCGGGCTCCGAGCCTGGGGAGTGTAGAAATGATGGCAGCTGTGTTTGCAAGCCCGGATTTGGCGGCCTCAACTGTGAACACGCGGCACTAACCAGCTGTCCCGCTTGCTATAATCAAGTGAAGACTCAGGTGTGCCTTCTACCCAACCCTCAGCCCCATGAGTAAAATCGTTAGGTGTCTACTAGCTGCGTCCGTCACAAATCTGGGACCCTCCGAGTCTCCCAGGGATCAGGGTGGAGGTTACTATTTCTTTCTTTTAAAATTGCCATATTAAAAAAAATTTCCGTGCAGTCATAATAATGCTACAGGTTTTGGGTCTTATATGCACCATCTTCAAGATCCCTTTTGCAGATACTGTCTCATTTGGTTCTCTTGAGGATTTAGTCAATTTGCGAGACAGTATTTTGATGTCACTCCCTGAGCAAAGCCGCTACAAACATTTGCAATTTTTCCATCACGTGGCCACGTGGAACCAAGAGTCCCACCCAGAATTCTCTGGTTCCACCTGGCCCCGTGAAGGAAAAATTGCAAATGTTTGTGGAGACTGCTCAACTCAGTACCCTTTCCACTTACAACATGCCACTTCCTAGCTGGACTTTTTCCAAGAGATTTCTAAAACAAATGAAGAAAAACAAATACGGAGATGATATGAGGAATCCAGAAGGTGTCAAGGCTGCTCAAACAAGACTAGCCTCCAGAAGTTTCTCATTCACATTCCAGAGAAGAATGAAACTGATGTTGTTGTTAATTATTCTTTATTAGTTTGCTGGGGTGGAGGGTGGAGGAAGAAAAGGCCCAAACAGAACCCCAAAGGTAGAAAAAACTCAACTTGTTTGGTTTTTATCATTTATCTCTTTAGCCTGCCCTCTGTCGTATTTTCTTCGTTCCGGACACTGTTCCAAGTACTATCCCAATACTAGCTCACTTTGTCCAAGTAATAACTATGAGATATTATGATTATCCCCATCTCATGGGTAATGAAAGTGACTTGCGTAAGGTCATGCTGATGGCTAATGAGTAGTGGGGCCAGGATTCAAACTCGGCGGATCTAGGCTCTCATGCCTTTAACGATTGTCATGTGCCAAGCATCTCTGGGTTTTAAGCTCTTCTCTCCTGAGTTCCTGCTATCAGACTGTGATCACCCTCTGTTCTGATCCTCTTTCCTATGTGGTTTCAGATGGACCAGTTTCTGCAGCAGCTCCAGAGCCTGGAGGCCCTGGTCTCCAGGGCTCAGGGTGGCGGCGGAGGGGTGCCCAGCCCAGAGCTGGAAGGCAGGATGCGACAGGCTGAGCAGGCCTTGCGGGACCTTCTGAGAGAAGCCCAGATCACAGAAGGTGATGAAAGGAATTTATAATCTTCTGTTGGGTATCAGTTCAGGGGGTGTCTTTGTCCAGCACTTGCAGAGATCAAAGGACCGTCTCTGACTCTCCTGGGACCCGTGTGATGGCGATAAGAGTGTGGCCGCCTGCATTCACTGACTGGGCTGTCACCCTTTTGCCATTAGCCAGTCGAAGTCACTCGTCCAACCCTCCCGCCTATCGATTCCCCGCGCTGGCTCGGAAAGGGCTCATCCTCCTTTTCCTTCTTGGTACCAGGGGCTAGTAAATCTCTCGGTCTCCAGCTGGCCAAGGCAAGGAGCCAAGGGAGCAGCTACCGGAACCGCCTCAACGACCTCAAGACGGCCGTGGAAAGAATCCGGGCCCTGGGCAGTCAGTATGAGAACCGAGTTCAGGATACGCGCAGCCTGCTCACGCAGACGCACCGGAGCCTGCAGGAGAGCGAGGCCTCCCTGAGAAACACCGTAGGTGCCCCCGGGTTCCGGGTACTGAGGAGCGCGGCCGCATCGGGAGACCCGCCTGCGGTCGCTGACCTTTCTCGGTCTCTCCGGTAGAGACTGGACTTCTCTTCCTTGAAACGTCTGCTCCGTCTCTCTCGTACCTGTTCTTCGTGTTCTTGGGTTTTCTGCAGTTTCCCATTTTACTGCATTTCTGTTCTTCCCAGCGCGTTTCTTGCGAACCATAACCTCACGTTGGCCGCCTTTCCTCCCCCTTCCTGCTGCGTATCTCCTCGCTTCTGAGCTCCGAGCGGGCAGGATTTGGTTCTACTCATGTGTGTGTTCTCGGCTCCCAGCATGGTATGTGGCTGTGACACGTGTTTGCTGCATGAGCGAAGGAACAGACCAACACATGCACAAATGAAGCGGGAGGGATGGTGGGAAGAGGAAGGAATCCAGTGAAGACAGGATTCTGAAAAGGGGAAAAAATTGCTGCCAGGCTGATTGTTCTTAATGATGTCATTCGTAGCGTGGTAGCAGGGCGAGATCTGAGTGAGCGCTCGTCTCTTTTTCAGTAAAGAAGCCGATGGCGACAGTAATGTGAGTGGGTGTATAGAAGACAGATAAAGGAAACTGGAAGACAGTCAGATATTATGCTGATGAAATGAAGGATTGAAAGAATGTCCCTTATTACAAAAATGTTTGTTGTAGAGAACTTGGAAAATAAATAAAAATTCCCTGGGATCCCGTTATTAGGAAATAAACATCATCCAAACTTAGTCCATTTTGTTAGAATAGAATACATATGAATAGAATACATATGAATTCTTTAAATACATATGAAAATACTACTAGTGTGTATGTATTTTTAAATGAATATGTCTATTTACAGAAGCTTTTTAAAGTTGGATTTTTACCTTATTCTTTTTTTTTTTAAAGATTTATTTATTTATTTGAGAGGGAGAGAGCTAGCAAGAGGAAGGGCTGAGGGAGACAGGGAAAGAATCTCAGGCAGACCCCCGCAGACCGGGGAGCCCCCCCATAGGCTCAGTCTCACAGCCCTGAGATCCTGACCTGAGATACCTACTCCCTGAGTGCAAAGCTTTAACCAAGTCTCCTCTTTCCGCAGAACATTCCTCCCCCAGAGCGCTACGTGGGGCCAAATGGTTTTAAAAGCCTGGCCCAGGAGGCCACAAGACTGGCAGATAGGTAAGTGGACCCCTGCTTCAGACTATCTCTGCAAGGCCAGACTTGAACAAGACCGTAGGGTATTCAGGACCTAAGCAGCATATCATTACCTCCAGGACCTTTGCAGCCATTTCCTTGCTTTGAAGCCTTTTTTTTTTTTTTTTTTTTTTTTTTAACCTCTTGGCTTTTAGCCTATGTGAGTATGTGAGTGGCCACTGGGCATGGTCACTTGGCAAGTGTCTGGGGTGGGGTGTTTTTTAACTCGGATTTTTCTATGACTCACAGTATGGCTCTGCTGTGTGTCAGATGGGATTTTTTGGGCCCTGTGAAATGAATCAGCCTCTGGAAAAGAACGTTCTGCAGCTTTGAGGGACTCCCAGGCTCCCACATGGAGCCTGGGAACAAGTAGCAACCCGTTGTTTGCTAGCCTGTGGGGGCCAAGGCGGCAGAGAAGGAACCTCCTCCCCAAAACCGGCTCTGCAGAGCCCCAGTGGTAACTGGCAGCTCCCTAGTCCTTGCCTGACTGTAAATCCCACCATGGAGAAGAGGTTGGCTCCCAGCAGGGTGACGGGCTCTGCTAATCCCACATGGAATTCAGTCAGTGAAGGAGGCGGATTTGTGTTTCGTGGAATAAACTGCCTCCTGAGTTTGTTTTTGGTTGCTGTGTTGTTTTTTGTTTTTATCACTTCGTAAGCATTTGGGTGACCTTCATGGACAGGCTCTGTTCCCCCTGGTGGTGGACCCAATGTAGGGTTGCAGCAAAAGTGAAGGGGAGGCTGGGTCCTGGACGAAATAAGACCTAGGGGTTTCTCCTGGCACAAAAGACCTTATAAATGCAATACTTCGTCCCCCTGAGACTGCTCACACCCGTCTCCCCGCCCCACGTCCCGCTCCCCCGGGATACCCTATAGACCGAAAGTTCACGAGCTAGGATCTAAGACAAGAGCTCCATCTCCAGAACACCTCCTGCTTCCTGACAGCTCCTCTAATTCCGTCCAGTCTGGGTCAATTCTGTTTGGCCTTTCTTGGCAATCCAGTTCCCCGTACTCTCTCTTCCTTCTGATCAAAGACCTAAAGGAAGACCTTTGCTAAGAAAACTCAAATTCTTTGTTTTGAATCCTTTCAGCCATGTTGGGTCAGCCAGTGACATGGAGCGGCTGGTCAGGGAAACCCAGGATGACCTCAAACAGGCGCTGTCGCTGGCCCACAACGCCCTGCGGGAAGGAGGCAGAGGCAGCCTGGACGGCTCCGCGGTGCAAGGGCTCATGGGAAAGTATGTTTGACGGGTTCTCGCATGTGCCAAGCTAGTCCTCATCTGCCTGCAGAGCACAGGCCACGTCTGAGGGGCACCGTGCTTCCTTTAAAGAAATCAGTCCTAAGGGACGAGAGAACGAGAGTGTTAATCTCGGGGAAGGGACATGTCTTTATGTCTGGAAGAAGGAAAGACTGAGTAAAACTTGGGTTTTGACCGAGAGATTGCAGTGCTTGGAGAAGTGGTGGTTGGAGGATGTGAGTAAATCCATCTGACAAAAGGAAGCATGTGGGAAGAATATATGATCAAGGATTATCTGAATCCTTCAGACCCAACCTAAATATACTTTAAGGCTTATGTTTAGCTTGTGGAGAGGGACGCATATCTGGCACAAAACCTCATTTCGGTTCTTCTGATAACTGCAGTGACATACTTTTTACCCAACAGGATGAATGCTTTTAATAATAATAATAATTTTTAAAAAACAGTCGTTCCTCCAAGTTCTCTTTTTGCCTGCCCTGCAGGTTGGAGAAGGCCAAGTCCCTGGCCCAGCGACTGTCAGGGGAGGCCACTCAAACTGACGTTGAAGCAGATAGGTCTTACCAGCACAGTCTTCGCCTTCTCAATGCCGTGTCTCAGCTGCCAGGAGTCAGTGATCAGTCTTTTCAGGTAAGGGCATGTAGTGATGCACTGGATGGACAGAAGAAGGGCCACATACCTGCTTCTCTGGGCGGGGGGGCGGGGAGGGTTCCATACTATGGTTCAGTCCTTTAGCTTTTCCTCCACGGGACCCTTTTATGTTAGATTAGGAAGAATATTCTTCTTGTTAACAATTTCCTTGTTCTGAAACTCCATTCTTTGCCTCCGAAAAAGCCTTAGCCCACATCCTGAACCTATTAGTGGATAACAATTTTATATCTCCTCCTTAGTTTTGGGGACTACTGAAACTTGTGGGAAATTATTCAAGCTAAAGCTTGGTATTTACAGTTAGGTCCGAACTACAGTACATTTCTATATACAGCCGTTCGGAAGACTTCCGTTCTTCTCAGAAGTTTTACATTGTTTCTGAGGTTCATTTCTTTAACTATCAGAAACTTACTAGATTAAGAAGATGCAGCTTTCTAACCACACAAAAAGCACTCACAGTGATTCCCACAAAAATGTTTCCACGCATGTATAAGCCAACATGTAAAATTTTAAAAGAGAGAGAGACGCTTGGGGAAACTGCCGTCTGACTATCGATAGGCACTTTCTTTCATTTCTGTTAGGTTTTATGTTGGGATTGCTGTTTTCAAACAGTGACACCAGCTCCTAAGAAAGCTGGTGTGGCAACTGCTGGGCAGCAAGTCTGACTCCTGCATTTCTCTGGACTTACAGCTAGAAGTGAAGAAGTTCGAACAAAAAACTGGTGCTCTCTCAAGCCTGGTGACTCGGCATATGGATGAGTTCAAGCATGTGCAAAGCAGTCTGGGAAACTGGGAAGAAGAAACCCAGCAGCTCTTACAGAATGGAAAGAATGGGAGACAGGTATCCTTTTTTTAACTCACTCACTCCACAAACAGGGAGTGGATGCGTACCGTATGAATGAATATGGCAAGAGGCCATCAGTACACAACCATAGAAAACTCTCTGAAGGGCTCAGTACCACTGTGGAGTAACTGAGATGCGGACAGCTTGATCTAATAAGTTCTGGTCCCGCCCACTGAATCTGCCCTCAACCTAGGAATAGGACTCAGGCCTCTGGAGTTCAGTTGTGCTCCAGCTTCTTCTACTAGCTTGGCTTTAGGAAGTATACAGAGTATAAAATTATTTGCAGGGACTCCTGGGTGGCTCAGTGGGTTAAAGCCTCTGCCTTCGGCTCAGGTAGCGATCTCAGGATCCTGGGATTGAGCCCCGCATCGGGCTCTCTGCTCAGCAGGGAGCCTGCTTCCTCCTCTCTCTTTGCCAGCTTCTCTGCCTACTTGTGATCTCTGTCTGTCAAATAAATAAATAAAATCTTTAAAAAAAATTGTTTGCAAAACTACACTTGTCCTTGATAGTGGACTTGAGTTTGAGACTGTTCTGTATACAGGCTGTGCCGTTGAGTTATAGAGCTTGCTCCGTCCGGGATTGTGGAGGGCTTTGCGACAGCACCCCTAGACCATCTGGGGAATCACAGCACTCTGTTGTCGCGAAGAGAAATGTGTCTGAGTCATTCTGCCAACTGGAATGGTCTTCCTGAGTATGTGTTACATTTACTCTAATCTTACTCTGTCTTCCTGTTTACAGACATCAGATCAGCTGCTTTCCCGGGCCAACCTTGCTAAAAGCAGGGCCCAAGAAGCACTAAGTATGGGCAATGCCACTTTTTATGAAGTTGAGAACATCCTGAAAAACCTCCGAGGTAAGCATTTCATGGTTCAGGTTGCTTAATATGTTAAAGGAATAACCACAACTTTATTTTGAATCTCTGTGTATTTCTTGAAATGATAGCTACATTGGGATAGTTACAGACACTTAATAAGTATCTTCCTAAAGAAAGAAATTGTATTAACATTTGATTGTATTAACATTTAGCTCGATGTCAGGAAGCTTGAGTTCTGATGGAACTTGGCTGGGCCGCATGACGGCTCTGAGCGCACTGTGTGACCTTAGGCCAGTCCCAGGCTTTCCAGACCCTAATGTCTTCTTCTTTAAAGAAAGAAGGTTGAGTTAAAGGATCTCTAAGGTCCTTCACAGATCCAGCATCCTACTACAGACAGTTTTCCTTTTCTCTGGTGGCCTGGTTGGTTCCAACGTAGAGTCAATGTGGTTTCTTTGTGGTGAAGATAGCGGAACTCTCAACAGCACCTGCATCCCAGGAAATGTGGGTCTGTGCCTTGCAGAGATTTGGTTACAATTTAGGTTTCTTCACTCAAGAACAAAAAAGAAGCATTTCTAAAGTCTTGGGATTTCTTACAGGAAGGTCCTCCCTACTATCCATTCTGTTCAACCTCCAGCTTCCATCACTGGCAGCTTCGGGTTCAAGGCTCTGGCTTGAAACTTTGGGCTTCAAAGAGTTTACCTATTTCTGATCTACTTTGGGGTCTTAGGTGGAGACCCAGGGCAGGCTGATTGTCAGTTTCTCTAAGCAACAACCTAATCATGGCCCTTTCAGTGCCTTCTTTAAGATGCTTTCTGCTAGGTGGCTCAGTCAACTAAGTGTCTGCCTTCGGCTCAGGTCATGACCCCAGGGTGCTGGGATCGAGTCCTGCATCTCCTGCATCAGGCTGTCTGCTCAGTGGGTTGGCTGCTTCTCCCTCTGCCTCTGCAGCATCCCTTGCTTGTGCTCTAGCTCACACACACTCTCTCTCTCTCTCTTCTCACACTCTTGCCCCCAAGCAGTAATAACTCTCTTCCTGGGATTTTTCTTAAAAAGCCCCCATTCAATTTCATTCGTAAGTTTCATAAGTCACTTTGCATCTTCATGGCAATTTTTTCTTGTCTTCATTTCAGAGTTTGACCTGCAGGTCGAAGACAGAAAAGCAGAAGCAGAAGAGGCCATGAAGAGACTCCCCTACATCAGCCAGAAGGTCGAAGATGCCAGTGACAAGACCAAGCAAGCAGAGACAGCCCTGGGCGGTGCTGCCGCGGACGCCCAGAGGGCAAAGACCGCAGCCAGGGAGGCGCTGGAGATCACTGACAAGATAGAGCAGGTAAAGAGAAATTGAAATACAGGTTGGCACGAGCATCCACAAACGCAAGGGTCATATGGGAAAGGAGAGAGCTTCGGGGTTATTTTGACGCCTAGATCTCAAGAGTCCCGAGGAGTCCCCGGTCCATGGCAACACCAGAACCACTTACGTGCCCCTTTTGTGGGTTGATTCACGAGGCTGTCATGGACTGAGAGCTAGGGCCTTCATTTTCAGCTCCCTTTTTGGACAATACCAGGAGAGGAACCATCCAAGATTGTTTTTTTTTGTATCAACTCTTGCATGAGTTTCCTAGAGCACCTGTAACAAGGGACCACAGAGGAGATGGCTGGAAACAAGAGAAGTTTGTTCTCTCGCAGCTCTGGGGGCTAAAAGTCAGAAACCAAGATGTCAGCAGAGCCACAGCCCCTTGGAGGCTCTTGGATAGAAACCTTGCCTGCCTCTTCCTAGCTTCTGCTGGTGACGGTCACTCCTTAGTGCTCCTCGGTTTACAGCAGTGTCACTCCAATCTCTGCCTCTGTCATCACAGGGGGGTTTTCTCCCTGGGTATCTCTGACCCCTCTTGTGACAACACTGGTCATTTTGAATTAGGGGCTCCCTGGGCTCCAGTATAACCTTATCTTAAGTAATTGAATCTGCAACAACCTTACTTCCTAATCAGGTCATGTTCTGAAGTCCTGGGGTGTAGGACATCAGCATATCCTTTTGAGGACACCATTCAACCCCATAACAATAATCATCAGTGTTGGAGTCCAGATTATGAAATTCTGGAGTCCTGGTTCCCTTATGTCTATTTTCTATGTCTAAGCGTGGCGTGTTCATTTTTTCCCCTTCCACTACGTGCCAGCACTGTGCTTGGTGCTGGGAATATGAAGCTGAGAAAGACCCAGGCCTTCTCTTCAAGGAACACCCGGTGTAATGAGGGGAGGTAGACTAGATATCCTGCAACCCCCACGTGAAATGCTACAATACAGTCTGTGCTTCTCGGCTAGGAGAGAGCTTCGTAACTCTCATTTAGGCATGACTTCAAAATGCTTATGCAACTCTGGAAAGCCCGGAGGGAACTCTTTGTATCTGGACTATTTGACCTCACTCTTGGACCACGTAGTAATTTGCAAGAATGATTTCTAATTTTAAGTCCCTTGAGGGTAGAGACCAATTTCATGTGGCTCTCTTTATATAGCTTCTGGCACAGAGACACCTGCAATTTGATGTTTCGTAACAGCTTATGGGTGTAAAGGTATTGATAAACTTTGTCCTAATTAAAAGAAAAGTGACAGCTGTAGCCCATTCCTTCTCTGCACCTTGAACTCAGCTGTCTCTCAAGGATCCTAGAAAAGTTGCTTCAAAAGACTGTGGCAGCAAAGAACTACGACAGGAAGTGATGTGACTTTCTCACCCTGTGGGTTTTCCCAAATTGTTTTTATGGCATTCACTTTTTGATAAGCGTTGACCTGAGAGGAAATCAGCGTCTCACTGCTGATGCTCCTAGTCCCCACAGACATACCCCCACTTAATTCGTTGGAAGCAGAGCTTGGGCACGGGTGTGTCTCTGAGTCTGACTCTTGTTCGTCTAAATTACTGGCTACAGCTGTTTATTTTTTCCTCTCTTTGTCCCTGGGATGTTTTTGTGCCTCACCCCTCGCTCTCCTCCCGTCCTGGCTCCCTTTCTTTTCCCAGGAGATAGGAAGTCTGAACTTGGAAGCCAATGTGACAGCAGATGGAGCCTTGGCCATGGAGAAGGGACTGGCCACTCTGAAGGGTGAGGTGAGGGATGTGGACGGAGAGCTGGCGAGGAAGGAGCAAGAGTTTGACCTGGATACAGACGCAGTGCAGATGGTCAGTTCCCATCGTTCTCACGGGAGATTCTTTTAAACCTGCCAACATGAGAGACACCCTTTCAAGACTGCCTTGTATTTCTTTTTCTTTAGGTAATTACAGAAGCCCAAAGAGTTGACAACAGAGCCAAGAATGCTGGAGCTACGATCCAAGACACCCTCAACTCACTGGACAGCATCCTACACTTGATAAGTATGTGGGCTATGCCTAAGCTTCCAGCTGTGCTCCTAGCCCCGCTGAGCAGAAGCCATAGGGTACCCACAAGGGTATCGGAAATTTGCTTTATTTCTGGGCCCAGATGCTTCAGGCACACAACGTCACATTTTCTGGACTCGATTTTACCATCTAAAGATGGGTCACTGAGTACCTATTGCTCTTGGAGGTGAAGGTCTGTAGCTCAGAGATCTGGGTGCATTTAGGGAAGGTGCCTTGAAGCGCAAAGAGGTTGACCATGTCTCGCCCACCCCACAGCAGACTGTGGAGGAAGTATTCAACCTTCACAGCTCAAGAGAAGACGGGACAGTCTGACAGGCCTGCTAAGGGTTCTGACCTTGTTCCTGGGAAGCTCGTGGGCGGTTGTGGGCAGAGAAGTAACATCATCGCTGTCGTCTGCAGAAAGGCCACGAAGTGGAGGGTGGGAGTGCGTGGAGGAGCCTTGGTTAGGCAAAAGGTGGGGCGAAAGGGGGAGAGGTGGGAAGGAATGGAGGAGGCGCGTGACAGAGCCTGAGCCCTGAGGCGGTGGGGGTGGGGCGTGGGGTGGGGGCAGATTCTCCCACAGCCTGTGAAGTCCAGAGTTACTTGCTGGTTCTGCTGTTTATCCCCAGCCAGCAGTTATACCTTGTTACAACCAGTTGTGGGAACTTGACCTGCCTGGTTAGGAGCCCAGAAGAAATGTAAAGGTTGTAGGTACCTGAGATACTGCAAAATTTTCAGACAAAATAGATTTGATGGCACAGGGCAGCCAGAATTCAGTTTTACAGAACCCCTCCCCTGGTGGGGGGGGGGGGGAACGTGATGAGGATTAACAGGCTGGATGAGGGTTTGCCATCAGTTTTACCCATCCAGAAGACAGAGCTGAAGGCAGACGCTAAACAACTGAGCCCCCCAGGCACCGCCAGCTGAAGGACTTCAAAATCTGATTTTTCTGTGGAGTACCGTCCTCACTCACCTCGGGAGATAACACTGTTTTGTTAAACTGATGACTCTGCTTTGTGGTCCAATAAGCCCCAAAGAGTAAAGACCCTCTAAGGGTTAAAAAAAACAACAACCAAAAAAAAAAAAAAAAAAAAAAAAAAAAAAAAAAAACCCAAACCCTACTCCCCAGTGGAGATTTTAGCAGCGTTGTTTCGGTTCTGAAAAAAGTAATGAAACCAATAGGGCCTTTCAAGAGAAGCTGCGAGTGTGGGGAGTGGTTGGTGGGAATTGTGAAACATTTACCAGGCATCCGGGGCTCTGCCAGGTGTTCTCTGGTGTAATATCACTTACACCTTTGAAGGGTCTTTTGAGATGGGCTTTATTTATTTATTTTACTATTATTATTTTATCTCACGGAGCTGTCCACTGAGGCTCAGAGAGGTTGATCATGTCCCAGGAATCACATAGTAAACTGTGGAGGTGGGATTCGAAGTGAGATCCTTTGTGGCCAGTGCTCCTGCCCTTTCTGTGAGCAGCTTGGGCTGCCCCTCCGTGGACATGGTTGTTGTGTTCCCAAACTTCCTTAACTTTCTCGGCATGGCACAGACCGCCGCCTGCTGGTTCCGCCCTGCTCCTCGGAGAAGGACCAGTGCTCTGGATCTCCCTTTTTGTTATGCTGCTGTTCCTCCTGTTGCACCCTGGAGTCCTGAGCCCGTCACCATGGCGTCACCCCAGGCTCCATAAAGCCGGGCGGGCCAGTGCGATCACTGCAGCTCAGATGTGGAGGCAGCCTGACCTTGAGTTTGAATTGACCAAAGGTCACACAGGCCCTATTCACATCATACAGGTCTGGCCAGGGGCCCTTCATGCTGACGTTAGTTTTAGATTGTGTGTGGGTAAAACATACCTGTACAAATACGACTGCATTTCATATGGGAAATAAACGAGCATCTAGCTGGATTCCCACGGACTCAGGCCAGAATGAAGTCTCGTATCATTTCCAAACAGCTGGAATCTATCCTCCAAGTAGCAAAGCATACCTTGGCCTCTAGAAACCCAAAAGCCCAACCAGTCTCTAAAGGTCTTCTAATGGAAAATAGCAAGATATTTCCTGAGGGTAGTTCGGTAAACATCGTTGGGAGTTGGTCTTGCTCTCAGGGTGAGCTGTACTGGGCAGACACCTTGGACGGTGTTCAGTCTCCTGTGACCTTCAGCCTTCATCCTTTCAGAGCATGAACAGTGGGTACCGATGTGAAAGGAGAAATCCAAGCTTCCTGTTTCTTAACTATAGAGCTCAGAGGCTTGAACTGGGCTGTTCGTAACTTGTAACTAGGCTAGCACTCTCAGAATATTTTCTATATTATTCCCGATGCAAAATAAGTCTTTTTTTAAAATTTATTTTATTTTAGATTGAAGTTTTTTATTTTAAGTAAACTCCACACCACCTTTGGGGCTTGAACTCACAACCCTGAGATCAACAGTCACATGCTTCACCACCTGATCTAGGCAGATGCCCCTAGAAAAGCATGACATATGGTTTTCTCCGGGCCCACCACTTAAGGGTCTAGAGGGCCCACGCGTGTTCTAGGAGATCTAACCACAGCCCTTCTATGTTATCTCCTTTCTCATGCCCTCAAATAGGTCAGCCTGGCAGTGTGGATGAAGAGAAGTTGACCTTACTGGAGCAGAAGCTCTTCCGGGCCAAGGCTCAGATCAATAGCCAGCTGAGGCCGTTGATGGCAGAGCTGGAAGAGAGAACCCGTCGGCAGCAGGGCCGCCTCCATGTGCTGGAGATGAGCATAGACGGGATTCTTGCTGACGTGAAGAACCTGGAGAATATCAGAGACAACCTTCCTCCGGGCTGCTACAACACGCAGGCTCTCGAGCAACAGTGAATCTGCTGTAGAGACTGCTCACGGAGGCTTTTGGGATACAGAACTCAAGAGCCACCTCCTGTGGCTAAGGGTGGGATGGAGAGACATTTGAGCATGTTGAATGGGCATGTTCAGGTCCACTGAACCTGACCCCATCCCCGAGAGCTTGGCCAGATCAACGTCTTCTTTCACCAGTGTGATACTGCTTGTTTCCTGATGCTGGGCAGTGGGCAGATAGCAATGGGTATGAGACTGGCCAAGGGCCTGGACCCTGAAGGGTGGACTGGATGGAAGGACAAGCCACACGCCCAGGTGTTTGCCTCAAGAGAGTCTCAGACTGAGTCCTGGAGTACGGACAGGTGCTGCTGGGCTCTAGTTGGCTTATTCTTCAGGTAATGTGACCAGAGGAAATTTTTTTTAACTTTGCCCACCCATACAATTCTTAATGTCTGAGCAGAGAGTGAAGCCCAGTCACACTGTGGCCAGTAAAATAATGTTGACTTATAGTGTCCAGTGCAAGCTTCTTGTTGACTGGAGTTCCTCCCACTTACCACCCAGTGTGTCAACATGTGTTCCACTTTCAAGCTGGAAGAAGTGACTAGTGATGGAGTGAGAGTCTATAAGGCTGGTCCAATTGGACCAATGGTGCCTGCTTGCGTCCTGCCACCTTTGAGTTCTTCTGGGACCTGGAAGTGACATCCTTTCTCTGATGATGCCATGACTCGTTAGAGACTACATTTTTATTAAAGCATTTCTGACCAGCTAAACAAACACTGGGAAGGTACTTACTTTTGGGTTTCAAAGTGATAGATAAATTCAACTTGGGCATTGAAAGAAGTACAATTATATAGAAGAGTTATTAGTCCTAAATCAGTCCCACTTTTCAAACACTAAAAATTGTGTCTATGTGTTTTATTTTCTCACTCTCTCTCCCTATAGCAGAGAATGTTGCAATTCACACTGGAGCTGGGTAGACTCCATCCTCCTCCATCCATCCTTCCTTCCTTCCTTCCTTCCTTCCATCCATCCATCCATCCATCCATCCATCCTTGCAACATGTATTTATTGAGTACCTTCTGTGTGTCAGGCTGGGGTACAGTGGTGACGTAGTCTCTGCCCTCACAGAGTTGATTGCCTAGTAATGAAGACGAACACTAAAAAAATAAATTTAAACGTACAACTCTTGTTCAATAGAAGTGATTTTTATTGCAATAACCCCCTGGTTTGCAACCTCATTTCTCAATAGAACATATGTTGCAAGACACTCCCATGGGGGCAGTTGGGATTTGGCAAAGCCGGGATGGCTCTGGGTTGTGCACACTTCTCATTCCAGCTGTCCCTCCTCCCCTTTCCACACCTGATTGCAACAGACTGTTGAGTCATGACAATACCAATGGGAATTGCAGGAAAAACCAGAAATGATTCCATCCCGGGTTGGAAGATGTTGGTGCAGACTTGCCTTTGTACTTCCTTGGCTTTTTGTGGATTTGTTTTTGAATAAAGAATAATTCTTAGATGCCTGTGGTCAGTTTCTCATTTGTCAAACTTTAAGGTGGAGGTACCAAAGCATTGGAAACTAAAATGCCACAGAAACAGCAATGAGTCCTACCTAGAGTTCACATTTTTTGAACATCTTGTTTTGCCCTTTCCAACCATTAAAGCCTTTATGAGAGTTAATTGGTGCTGTCTCCTAAGCATGAAGAAGGATTTATTTCTGTAACAACCTGAACAGGGTGGGGTTTTAATTAATATTTTTGTCTTTTTTTCTTTGGCTATGAAATTAAGGTGAAATCAGTAGTTTGTGGTACATTGTCATGTTTTTAAATAAATAAAAATCTAATAAATTAAGATCCTGAATTGGCCATCTAGCCAAGTGGCTGAGGAAAAGATTCCATTCCTGTCCACGTTAACCCCACAAATTCTGAGAGGTCTGATCCCTTTGCTTTACCTTCTGTAGAAGTGAATTTATAATCCTGTCTTGGCATACTAAATCATATATCCTATAAATCTCTCACCGTAATTAACGACTAGTGCCCAGGAAATGTGTATTTATTAATTAGGTTAGATTAACTGCTGTTACATAGACCTAAAAATGTACATCACTCAAACACAGTAGACATTTTTCTTGCTCTTGTGATGAATGGGGAGAAGGTCGGTAGGATGACCCTCCACATTCCAGAATGCTTCCATTTACAACGTGTGACTTCTAAGGTTGCCCTGGGAAACATTTCCATTCCAATGAGTGGGAAGGGAAGAAGACACAGAAGTGGGAGACACCTGGAAGATTTTCAGGGGCCAGGCCTGGGAGGAGATGCACGTCACTTTCTCTCACGTTCCATGATCCAGAACCCAGTTTTATGACCACATCTGACTTGCCAGGGGTCTGGGAGATATAGCCCCTTGGTAAGAAGCCATGTCTCAGGGGCAGTCTTACACTTTGAAAGGGAGAATGCGTTAGAATGCGTAACTAGTGATTGGCGTCTGTCTCTGCCAAGTATGAGATTAAGCAGTACATGTTCTAGGGAAGTTGGTGTGGGATTCCATTAGTTAATACCATGTGATCATAAAGGGATTCCTCAATGAGATAAATTGTTAAGGAGGTAATAGACCATCTTCCTTGACAAATGGGAGATGATTTCTGAAAAGAGATGGGAATTGGAAAGTGACTCATGTGACTCCCTTGGTATAGACATGATTCCCTCATTTCTGAGGACCTTACAAATTATCCCTTAGAAGAGAGAAAGGGTGTGTGGCTGAAAACCCACCCAGGACTTGGCCTCTGTTGCTGGTCTTGTCCTGACCCTGTCAAGTTAAGGGAGCTGTCCTCCCTGGTTCTCATCCATATTTCTAATTGGTAGTGAAAACTCTCTGTACTTCTCCCCTGAGAGCTTTCTGATTAATTGTGCTGGTAAGTCATTATGCCTATCATCATCTACTTTGACTCATAGGGATTTCTGTTTGGGGGGAAGGGTAAGGGATGAAACTGCACATAGGCTATGGCTTCTTAGCAGATGTATTTCTGATCTTATCCCAGGATGTGGTTTCTTGTCAGTAGTCTTGGGAGGCCAGAGGAAAGGGGAAGACGATACTCAGTAATGTCCAATGTTTGGAATGAGGCTCAAGGACGGGGATATATTTATTATGTCTTCTTTCAATATTTTTGCAGGGTCATGGTAGCATTGTGGATTCTTGCTGTGGTTCAATTTTGCCACCTGGAAAGTAGAGGTTAGATTTTTTTTTTTTTCTGCTTCCTTTATGGGCTACATGGAGCTTCCTAAGAAACTCCAAGATCTGAAGCTTACTTTTATGGGTCATAAGAGAAGAAATGTGTATGTACATGAATATTAATTCATAGTTAGTACATATATTTTATAAGTTAATGTAAGTTAGCACTAAACCAGTGTTTATGCCCAATTTTAAACAAATTTTCAACATTACATACTCTCAGGACAGAGGAAAAAAGTGTTTAGGTTTGTGGCCAGTATAGCAAACATAAACACAAGTAATCAATTTACAAGGCATATCAAGCATCATTACGGTGGGCCACCAAACCCAGATGGACACACATGAAGCTAACTAATTCCAATCTTAAACAATAACAACAAAATACATAGTAAGAACCAAAATGATTTTTTTTAAAGCACAACTAATCTGACAATCAAGTGACTAAGCCCTAAATGAGGGGTCTACAGGGGAATTGCTATTTTACCTTCTGAATCGTAACTGATACTAGCTAACGACAATCACCATTTGGATCTATACCAGCACACAATGCATGTCACAACTACAAACGAGATAAGAACTAATAGAGCAGAACTGAGAAATTAACAATTATTCTTTTTTTTTTTTTGCTTGTTTACACTATCAAAACGGTGAGTTTAATGATTTTTCTTATTTAGGCTTTTTTATACCAAAAGTGAGTTATACAAGTTTAGTTTTTGCAAGTACATTTTTGTTTCATAAAGAACTAATTTCATTAGGGAGCCAAAGCGAAGCAATAAGAAACCGAAGATTAGGTAGGTTCTAAGACTCATTTTTTTTTTCATTGAAAACTCAGGTGCGGTTCACAAGTTTGCTAATTATTCTTCCCTGCCTACAACCCTTGGGCGTGGCTGTATATGCTTTTATATCACACATGTGGCATCAGATAAGCCAGGCAGAAAATCTGCTCTAAGAACATTTTTGCAACTGTTGGCTCCCGTCAAGTAAGACTATGACAAAAAAGGTGACTAATTCTGCAACTGGCAGAGAAGATTCTGGACAAAGACACAAGACTAGTAGCATTGTCTTATTTATTAATGTAATTCAAACATTTTGCTGATAAAACTTTTGTCCATGACTATCCTAGCAACAAAATTTTACTCATAATATTTCACTATGAAATGGTGTTGCAACTTCAGTGTAGTTTTTATGAATGGAGTGATTTTCATAAAGCAAATCTTACTCTTAAAATGGCAGATTCAGTGACCAAAAGTGATTAAAAAAAAAAAGCTTCCCCCTCCCCATGCTAATCCATGAGACCGTTTGGATCAAACTGAGTTTTGGACCTGGGCAAGATTGAAGAAAAAGAGAGTAGCTCATTCCTAAGTACCTGGAACAGGCGAATAGGACACCCCAAACTGACACAACCAAGAAAGGCCATGAAGAATTGCATTCACCCAGCAGCTCTAGGAAGGTGTAGACTGGATGAATCTGACCGAAAGCGTGTGCTCCTTTACCACAGTGCTATTCCTCGGGTGTCCTAATTGCAGGAGCTACAAAATCAGTCCCTGTTTCTATCCTCCCCCATCTCACCTGTCGGCCTTCCTGTGGTAGCCTTGGGAGAGATCCTGAGCTTTTCGTAGTCTATGGATTTAGTTTTGCGTCACTCTTTTGATGAATGGAATAAAATAACATGCTTTTCTCTCTTAGTCTCCCAAAGTGTGTTTATATCAGTTTGGGAGAGGAGATTGGGTTGTTAAAATACAGTCATGTCTTCCTAAAATTCTCTGCCTTTTGCTGCAGTTTGATGACTGAGTCTCACTTTCTACTTAATTAGAACAGCGAGTTCTTCTATTCTTTCTGAGAAGCTGAAGCACGAGACCAGAGAATGCTGGGGGAGGGTTCTCCACGCGGAGGTGGGAAGAAGAGAGACTCTAGAAGCTCTAGTTCTGGGTTTCAGGCACTTCAATAAGAGACTTTCCTCCCCTGTTCCTATGTACATTCAAGGAAAATAAAAGCAAGAAGGACCCAGAGACTGCCTGGGGGAGGGGATGGCGAATGAGGTACCAGGTAGCAGCACAGAGCTCCCCAGAGGGCCACTCCTCGAGGAGAGTCACTGGCACAAAGGGTTTCCCTCCTGCCTGTTTTTACCCATATCAGACACTTTCTGCAGAGCAAGAGAGATGTTTTTCACTGGTAGGCAGGAAATGAGGCTCCTGACCCCTCTTAACAAGATCATTGCAGCCCATGCCTTTCTCAGAGCCATTCCAGCCTTGAATTGGCCTTTGGAGGAAGAAGGGGGACCCCAAAGGGGAAATCAGGGCTAGAGGGCATCCTCATGTCACCTGGGGCCCTACTTCAGACTCTGAATCTTTCTGGTGCTAGCCTTTGCAAGATCACAGGCACAGTGTCCTGCCCTGGACTGAGGGGGCCTCTGACCTCCCCCCAGCAAATGACGAATGGCACAGTTTGGGGAATGGATAATTCTACCCAAAAGAAAATTCACTTTTTCTTGGATTTAAGGAAAGCTATTTTAATACAATCCCTGTGATCCACCAAGATCAGATCTGCCCCCTTTCATTCCAGACATCTTCTACTGCCCCTGTTCTTTTCCTTCCTGTGCACCATCCTACCCCACACCAGCCACGCACAGCCAGTCCCACAGGTTCCCTCTCATGGGCTGTGGACTAAAGGGGGCCTGACCACAGAGCCCATAAGAATAATGGGGTGCATCAAACAGACAAAAGATGTTTGTTTTCTCTGTTCTGCTCATGTAGATCCTCATAACAAATTAAACCATAGATAAACTTCACATCCTTGAAAATGTTTTCTTTTCTTGGCTTAGGGCTGTTTTGCCCAAAGACTCTTCTGTCTCTTTCTCTCTCTCTTCAGTGTCATCTTGAGCATTTGAGGTCTTTCCTAGCTTCCATAGAGCATCCTTTCTTGGATTCTGAGGGTCACTATTTTGGGATTTCCTCTAAACTGCTGAGATCTCTTGATTTCTGAGCTATAACCTTCCTCCCCATCACACCCCTCGTCCCTCGTCCCTCAAGACTGGCATACGCTATGCGATATAGAGGAGCACCTGGGTGAGACATGATTTAAGAGAAAGATGCCTGGTAAAGGCTGAAAAGAATAGAAACCACTCATTACCTGGTCAGTATCATGGGGAATTGGGGGGACAGAGATCATGTGGTACAAAGTCCTAAGGGTCAGGGAAACAATACCCTTTTGCCAGGCTCTACACTTGCTGTATAAACTTGGACCAGCCATTTAATCCAGAAGATCTCTGCTCCCTCATCTTTTAAAGGAGAATGTTGAATCAACTAATCTCTGAAAGTTTTCTTTTTTTTCATTTAGCTTCCATGGTCCTTAACCAAACACTGAGACCCAAGAATAGGTTCTTCATTTCCTCCCCTGGAGATTATTTCCAAAATCCAAAAGGAATAATACCTTCCTGGATGCTACCTGAACATGTTGTTCTGTTGCATCCAGTTCCTTTCCCTGGAGGCTATGAAGACTGTCACAGACGTGAAATGGGTACTGAAGAATGGTGTCCCTGATGTCAGGTCTCAGCTCACCCCTCCGGGGCCATAACTGATACTAGATTTTGATTAAAGCATCCCGTTGCTTCATTCCATGAAGACAACCAAAATCCCAAGAGCCAGGGACTAGATGAGAGAGAGCATAAGAGGATAATTTCCTTTTGGCTCTCAAAACAGGGCATGAGCGAGACCTGAACAACTAGAACAGTCTGTCAGAACGTTTTGCAGGAGCAGCAGAGGAAGGTAAGAAGTTAGAAAAAGGATGAAACCATCTAGTGGCTCTTAATGCCCTCTCCCCCATGATCTCTGCTCTGTGAACCCACTCCCCTGTCAGACAGATTTCCTCAGGCAGTGACTGTGGTTCTGGGCTCTGCAGGAGATACGACCAGCTCCAGAAACAAGGCCGAGGTACTGCGTCTCAAGAAAAAACTGACCTTGGGCACCACCTGGGTCACTGCACGAAGAGAAGGTGAGAACCATCAATTCCCTTCAGGGCAACAGGCCTCTCTCTCCTTGGTCATCCTGGACTTGCATCATGACAGAAAATGTTCCCAGCCAAACAGGCAAAAAATAATTCCAATTAGCAAAGATCTCTAGGGTTGAGTGAATTCCTAGCATATTTTATTTCTGAAATGCCTGCATTGGTAGGATTTGGCCTTGAATAGGTGATTCTTCTCAGAGGCAGGAACGTGGCCAGGTAGGACCTCCAAGGGCTTAGTGGTGACGTGAAGGATTCTTGGGAACGCTGGGCTGGCAGGGAACCCACTCTGCCATCAGTCACAGCCCGAAGGAGGAAGCGTACAGATGCCACCTGGATATAGGGATGGACTGGCTCTGTGTGATCACAGGGGCTGAGCATCGGACAATGGTCTTCTGAAACTAAGGAAATGGACACAAATTCTTCTGAGAAACCCTACTCTTCCCAGGCCTGCCTTCCAGGTTTTGGAAACTGAAAGCCTCGGTCCTGAGCCTAGTCGGCAGCTGCTGTGTGTGGGGGTGTGTGGGGCGTGAGTGGGCAAGTGGGGGTGCCGGGAAGGTGGAGGTGGTTGGCCTTCTTCACCGGGTGCGGCTCTCACGCGGAGGCTGGCTACGGTGTCCGCGCAAAGGGACGTTACCACCGCAGGAAGGCATCAAGACTACAAACATAAAGAACCACGCACACGGATTTCATCCAAATTCTATGAGGAGTGAACAACAACAAGAACAACAAAACAAAACAAAACAAAAAACAAGAGAAGAAAGGAAAAGAAAGAAAAGAAAGAACAAAATAGCCCTTCGTGGTAAAGGGCATGCTGGGAAGGCGAGAGCCAGAGCCGCCTCCCCAGAGCATGCTGGGAGGACGGGCCCGGAGCCGCGCTCTAGAGCATGCTGGGAGACAGACGCCAGAGCCGCCTCCCCAGAGCATGCTGGGAGACAGACGCCAGAGCCGCCTCCCCAGAGCATGCTGGGAG
>NC_081566.1:19101663-19163870 GCF_022355385.1 Mustela nigripes
GACGGGCCCGGAGCCGCGCTCTAGAGCATGCTGGGAGGCAGACGCCAGCACGTCTCCGGCGACTGCACTTCCCCCCGCTCCCACCCCATTCCCTCACCCACCCCCAACCCGGAGACGAGAGGAGAGCCTGTCCGAAGATGACTGCTGAGTAGGGTGTGCGGTGGTTCTCTGCAGGTCCCCCACACTCTGGACGGTTGGGCCAGCAAGTGGGGGGAACAGTCAAGAGGAGGAGATGGAGAAACAGAGAGGCAGGAGAAGAACGGGGGGACTGACAGAGGTGGAGCGGCCGGTGTGTTGCCGGAGGACGAGGGGAGAGCGGAGCGGAGCGCGGGGGCTGCTAGCCCGAGGTGTTGATGTACAGCTGGCTCTTGAGAATGTAGTCGATGACCGGCTGGGACAGGTAGTCCACCACGTGGCCGTCCCCGTGCTGCAGGGCCAGCCTGGGCGAGAAGACACAGGAGTCAGAGGACGCCTTCCCTGACCAAGGCGGAAGGACGCACCCGCCTGCCCACTCTCCCAGGGAAGGGGTTTGCCCGACACCCCAGTCTCTGCCTTTGCTTAGGCTCCATGAATGGCTTCCCTCTTGGGACAAAGCTCGCCTGCCCCAGAATTCCTCCCCGCCCTGGGGACTCCCTACCACCCTGGCTCTGCCATTTCCCAGCAGAGGGACCTTAGGCAAGTTACTCAAGCCCATCTGTTCTTCAGTTTTTTCCTCTCTAAAAATGAGGCAAATATTTGGGCCCACCTCCTTCAGTTATTAAAAGGATTTAAAAAATAAAAATAAAAGGCTTAAAGGAGTCATGCAAAGCCTTTAGAACAGCCCAAGCACACAGCAGGTATTTGAATGTGTTGACTGTTATCTTATTCCTTCGTGTTTCTCCGCATCATGGTCTCACGACAAGGAATCTCCTCATGGACCACTTTTCCCTCCTGGGAGCCCTGACAGAGGTGATCTCCTCTGAGGGAGGGAGGAAGAAGGAAGGCACTGCCGGGTACGAAAGGTTCCAGTGAGGCACTTGGATTCTTCACAGTTGCGTGCGCCAGCCTTGGCCTGGCTGCTTCCCATTCTCTGCTCATATGATGGTCTTGGGAATGTCAGGCCCCAAGGAGCTATTTGTAAAAACTGCCCATACTCCTCCAGAAATACAGATTCTGGAAGGCAGTGAGCCCTGCCCTGTGAGACCCCCTCAGAGGCTGGCTCATGGCCTCTTTGGTCTGTCTTGATCTTCCAAGCAAGCCAGGTCCCTACGTGCCTCCCTGCATGGTTCACAGGGAGACTTCTGGAGAAAGTGGCCTGTATTCTTGGTTTCCAAGTGCCAATCCCAACTTGATCAGAATCCCCCAGAGGGGCACCTGGGTGGCTCAGTGGGTTAAAGCCTCTGCCTTTGGCTCAGGTCATGATCTCAGGGTCCTGGGATCGAGCCCCACATTGGGCTCTCTGCTCAGCGGGGAGCCTGCTTCCCCCTCTCTCTGCCTGCCTCTCTGCCTACCTGTGATCTCTGTCTGTCAAATAAATAAATAAATCTTAAAAAAAAAAAAAAGACTCCCCCAGAAAGCCGACCCCTTGGCTCATCCACCACAGATTCTGATTCAGTGGGACTGAAGGGGACACAGGAATTTGTGTGTTTGTGTAAGTTTGTGGGGTAATTGTATCACGCAGCCATGTTTGGAAACAAATCCGTCCCCTCTCCCCCCGGTGGCCCTTGTCAGTTGGGCTTCGGCTTTCGCCTCACAGTTTGATGCTCCTCTTTGAGTTGTCTACGGAATCACCTTCCAGGGAGGAAGTCCAGCAGACCTTTAAAAATGCTGGGTCCACCTCATTTCTCGGAAATCCGCGACAGAGACGACAAGGCTCTCCATCTTCGCACCCTCTCTCGCCTTGGTTCTCGGGCCAGCACCGCTGCTGGTCTGAAGGCTCCTGAGCCTTCTAAATGCTTCTCAGGGACTGCTTCTCCCTGGGAGGTCAGCCATACTCTTAATGTAGTTTACACTTCCGTGCTCAAGGCTTTCCATCCATTTCCACTCCCAGACCTCCATGTTCACAGATCTCCCCATTCCCCCGGACGTCTCCACTTGGAGTTGGTGGCGGAGCTGTCACTTGGCCCTCAGCATCCATTCTCTGTGCTTCTGTTCAGTAATAGAACCTCCCGAGTGTAAGCTGGGCACATCAAGTCCGTTTGCTGGCCTCCCTTGAAGCAAGGTGTGGCCACGCGACTGGGGCTGAGCCCGGGGGCACAGGGGGAACTGATGTGTGCAACCCCGAGCCACCTTTTTAAGGACAAAGCTCCTGCCCTTTCCAGCGGCCCCAGCAGCAGCTGTGGACCCACAGATAGAAGCTTCACATGGAAGAGGTCAGAGATTCAATCTCTTCTGACTTCAGTAAGAGGGAAATAAACACATCTTTTATTGAAACCATGACTATTTGGGCTCTTTTTTGTTAGGACAGCTTAGCCTATATGCTCATTAATACACTATTTCATAAACACCTCGAACTGAAGAGTCTCAAACTAAAAACATCCTCTTCCTCCCATGAACCAGCTAAAACCAGCTAACAACCCCCCCCCCAACCCTTAAAAGAAAATGACTGAGGGGTGTCTGGGTGGCTCAGCTGAATGTCGGACTCTTGATTTTGGCTCAGGGTTGTGAGATCAAGCCCCATGTCAGGCTCTGTGCGGGTGTGGAGCCTGCTTCAGATTCTCTCTCTCCTGGGTGCCTGGTGGGCTCAGTTAAGCATCTGCCTTCGACTCAAGTCATGAGCCCAGGTGCTGGGGTAGAGTCCCACATTGGGCTCCTTGCTCAGCAGGGAGCCTGCTTCTCCCTCTGCCTGCTGCTCCCCCTGCTTGGGCTCTCTCTCTGACAAACAAATAAATAAAACCTAGGAGAGGGGAAAAAAGATTCTCTCTCTCTCTCTTCCTCTAACCACCCCCCCACTCTTAAAAAAAAAAAAAGTAAATGATTGGGGACAAATACGCGAGGTCCCCAAAGAAGGCTGAATAACAGGCAGCAGGGTCAGCAGACATAAGGGTCCGCTTGAACCGAGGAAAGTTGTATTAACGCTTGTCGGCCCATTTGACCAAGGCCTCTCTGGCTGGGCATCAAACGTACCTGCTCTTGGTTGAGCTGACGACAGACATGGGATGGTTGATGTCATCCTTCACCACCATAATGTTGTTCTGGGGACAGAGCAGAGGAAGCAGGTTGCCCACCCCTCCCCCTTAAAGTCCTCAGGTGCCCTTCCTCCTCCTGCCCCCCTCCCCCTCCCCCACAGCAGGCCCCTCGGGGAAGGAGCAGGCCACAGAGCTAGGAGATGGAGAACTCACTTTGTATTTGCGGAGTATTGAGGAGTGATTCATGATTCGGTCTGTGTCCGCTGCGTCCCGGGGCACCACCACGATCCCGAAGTCCCCGACGATCACCTCCATCTGCGAACACAGAGAGCAACCTTGGGTGAGACCACGCCTCCAGCTCCTTAGTAGGTGGACTGGTCTGCCCTGTGGAAGGCCATGCTCTGGTCCTAAGCTTGCCTTTTCAGCCCTACCAGTCAGCTCTTTCGGGTAACAACCTGTCACCGTGTCACTGGAACGAGTGGGGACTTCGCCTGCCACCACAGAAGACGGTTCACAAATACCTCTGGACGGAAGAACAAATGTGCTCCCGCGTGATCTCTCTGGGAGAGATCGCCAATTCCTGAGGCTCTGGCTGGGTCCACTGTGCCGAAGGAGAACAGGAATGACACACGGTCCTCACGTGGCGGACCCTCTCCCAGGCGACATGGGTCCCGCTACCCAGCAGGTGTACCCCAGTGCCCAGCCGGACGCCTAAGGAGGGCTGGATGCTCCCCGCCTCAGCCACGTCAGAGCTGCTGGGGACTCAAGTGTGACAAAGAGCACGGAAGGGCCTGGAACACCTGTGTGCCCACAGGCAGTGACTGGAAGAGGACTATGGGGTCACTTCTGAGATCAGCCTCTGCACCATGCTTGCTGCGCTAATGAGAAATGAAAACTTTCCATAAAGAAAAAAAAATTTTTTTCTGGTTATACACAGAGTACAAGCTTGGGAAATTCAGGGGGAAAAAGAATCAATCACGATCATACAATCCAGATAAACTACTCTTAACGTGGTGCCTTCTGTCCACGGCTTCCCTTCCTTGTATATAACTACAAGTTTTCTCTGTATTTTTTATTTAGCATTTTTTATTAGCACTTATTTAGCATTTTTGTCATGGTCTGATTATTTCATTGTACTGTGATATACATGATATATTAAACCAATCTTACAGAATGTGTACAGTTACTTCTGATTTTTTGCAAGTATACATAACACTTTGTTGAAGATCTTTATGTATAAATCTTTTGCCACATCTTGGACTATTTCCTTAGGATAAGAAGTAAAATAATTAGATGAAACGATATACACTGAATGGATTTCAAAATCTTAAGGCTTATTACCAAGTTGCTTTCTGGAAACTAGTGCCAATTTTTATTTTCAAAAAGCCTGAAAGTTATGGCATTTAATAGACTTGGATCTCGCCCAGGCATATTGCTGTTTAGATCTTGCCAATTAAGGATCCCAGATGGGGAGAGAAGGGAGGGGGAGACAGGTTACTTCTAAGCGGGAAGCTCATTGTGCAAGACCTGCTCCAGTGGCAAGGGACCCAGGTCTCTCCTCTAATAAATGCCACAAAAACAGACATTAGGGAGCACTGGGGCCCCTTCGTCTGTATCAGACAATTTCGATACGAACAGAATCCCACTTCTCAGTCTCATTCATTGATTGTGTTCGCATACGTCTGTGTGTGCTCAGGCACGTGTACACATGCCCATGGGTGTTTCCAGCCACCTTTCCCCTACTTCTGCCACTGCTTACAAGCGGGGCTAGAGCGGCAGCAGGAGCGCTGACGTTGCCAACACAGAAAGCTGGTGGAAGGTGCCCTAGGAGGGAAGCTGCGGAGAGAAGTTAGAAGCTATGTAGAGAGTATCAGAGTCCCCACCGGATCGTGTCATTTATTAGGGACACAGCATTATAGGGCAAGCTGCAGCTGTCGGCCGTGCTCGGCTGGGGCAAACTGGCGCCAAGCATTTGTCCTGGAAACCAGGAATGTCAGGGAGAGGCAGGGCCAGGCGCTGGAGGTAGACCCAGCTCCTCCCTCCACAGCTTGAGAGTATTGCGCTGGGACCCACGGCTCAGAAGGTCACCAAGGCACTGGTTCCCAAACCTGGCGGAGCATCAGAATCCCCTGAGGAGCTTTCAACACTCTCGAAGCCCAGCCCACACCCAAGAACAGTGACATGAGAATCTCTGAGAGTGGGACCCAAGCAGCAATAGTTTTGTTTTTTGTTTTTTCACTTCCCAGGAGATTCCAGTATGCAACCAGCTTGAGGACCCGGGGTCTAAGTGCTGCTTAAAACTCCAGGGGAAGTGGTGGGGTGCAGAAACAGAAATGAAAAGGGAGAGGAGAGGGGGCAGTGAGGGGGGAGGGAGAAGGAGACGAGGGGAGGGAATCCAAGCTGGTAGACGCGAACATTCCTCAGCTGCCTGTCTCGCCAGAAGACTCAAGATGCCTGGTGCACATGGCCTCATGCAGGGTCTGCCTTTGGTTTGATTCCGAGAACTGGGCAGATGTTCCGCAAGCGATGAATGAAATACAGGGGCTAGTTAAAGGGAGCCTTCTCGTTGAAAGTATGCAAACAATGGTTCAGACTGGAGTCCGGCCTCCCCGGGGAAGTCACCCTATGGGTGACACGAGTGCAGCTGGTGCTTCCCACGCAGGAACGAATGATCTGATTGTTCAATCAATAACAGTTCCAGGGGGCTCAGTGGGTGGCAAGCAGAGGGAGACCTTGTTGCCTACCTAAGGTGTTTTCTTTTTCCAGCAACAGGTGACAGACTTGCCCCCTGGGAATCGCAGATGGAGCGAGGGGGACAGGGTCTATAGGACAAGACATAGAGCTTAACTGCATCCGAGCTGCACGTCTGCGGGAGTTTGGGTTGGGGACAGCAGATCTTTTCTGCTCCTTTGCCTAGATCCTAGGACACCGGGCTTGATTTCCATGCTAGAAGGTATTTGGGTTGTGTGTGTGTGTGTCTTGGGGTGGGGAGAGATGCCATGTGCTAGACTGGTAAGGCGTGCCCTTGGTCCCACAGGTATCCATCTCACGCAGGGACTTAGCTGTCCTTCCCACTCCCCCCGAAACCCCATCTCCTGCCTTCTCCTGGCCCCCAGGGACCAGTGTCTCCTGGTTTCCTCCTATCTCAGCACGTGCAATTTTTGCTGTCCTTGTGCTGCTTCTTTCTCATGTCCCTAACCTTGTGCTATTGGAGTCCCCCCCCCACCCCCCACCCTCAGTCCTTGGACCCCTGGGGTGAGCAGATTCCACGCTGAGCAGAGCCAGACTCAGGGCTCGATCTTACGTCCTTGAGATCATGGCCTGAGCTGAAACCGAGAGTCAGAACCTTAACCAAACGAGCCATCCAGGCGCCCCTCTGTGACACCTTAAGCCACCGACCTGCAGCAACAGAAGATGAATTCATGCCCATCACCTCTCACTTAGATGGCCCTGGTCTCCTTGTTTTTCTCTTGCCCTTTTCAGTCTATTCCCAACAGCCAGACCGATAATATTAAAATAGATTGTGCTACTCCTGGTTCAAAAGTCTTCACTTAAATGTCACCTTCTCAGTGAGACCAGGCTGTTTCAAGTTGAGGGCCCGGCATGCAGACGCACTCGAGACTCGCACCTGCACAGCCCCTGCCCCTTCCTGGGTTTTGCACTCCTCCTTAGCGTACATGTCTGTCCAATACCATACATATTTTCTTTGTCCAGCCTGACTTTTGTCTCTTTCTCTCTCTACTATAAAGGTAACCTCCATGAAGGCAGGGAGCTTTGTGTGTTTTGTTCACCGCTCTGTCCCCAGGGGACAAGGACCTGGTGGCTCTTATGTGCTTAATCGGTGCTGTTAACAAAGGAGATTTCTTCCGAGTCTCGTCTGGCAGCTGTTGTCGAGGCATTAGCTGACACACTCTCCCTGTCTCAGGACCTGGCAACAGGCCCACAGGACCTCATGGAAGCTCTGGGAGACCCAAAGACGTTACTCAAAAGATAGACTCTCAGGTCCCATGACGAGTAAGGGGGAAGCTTCCTTTGGCAGGTTCCCAGATTTGATCTGATTGGTGAGTGGAAGCATCTGGGGCAGCTCTAAAACCAGCAACAAAGGAGAGCCCCCAGACCTCCCCCCGAGGGATTTTGATCCGACATGTCTAGGATGGGCTGGAGCCTCTCTCTTTACAAAGCTCCCTAATCCTTCTGCTGGGCACCAGCCTCTGGGGAATTGTTGCTTTCAATCACATGGGCAGTTGCCTAAGCTGCTAATTCTCTGGCTTGGTTTGGGATGAGGTCAAAATGAGATACTCGTAAGACAAGCCCCTTGGAGGATTCCAGCAAAAACAAGAACAAGGATGTCACCCTGTGCCCTGGGGAGTGGGGGTAGGGCATTGGGGTGGACATGTGACCCCAGGGAGTAGGGCGTTGGGGTGGACATGTGACCCCAGGAAACAAGAGGGTTACTCAGGCTCTCCCTGCCCATAGAGACTGCAGGAGTGTGCACCCAGGCCCCTGGGACGGAGCTGTTATTCTGGTATGAGGGGTCCTCCTCTCCCGCGTGTTCATGAAGAGTTCTCCGCAGGTCCTGCCTCAGGGCTGGGGAGGTGGGTGAGTAGCCAAGGTAGCAGAGCTGTTCCGCTTGGCAAGTCCTTTTCCTGATGCTGACCAATATGAACCATACTGCTCTGCCACAATTAGCGCGATCAGAGTAGAGTTCCCCAACCCCTGCCCCCGCCGCCGCCGCCGCCCAGCAAACACTGGTCCTCTCGGTCGGGCTCTGGCCGGTCATGCCTGGGGTGGGGGTCTGTGACATTCATCCTGTTTCAGCTTCCTGCTCACAAGCACCATGTTTTGATCGTATCTTTTCATCCTCTGGTCAAAAGCTCCCCGGGGGAGGCAGGGGTGGGGATGGGAAGAGGAAGAGGGAGGGGGTGGACTCTGCTTCCCCAAATGTGGGGAATCTGAAGGAAGGATATGAGACATGTTGAGGGAGGAAGCAACTTGGCCTTGAGAACGAGAGAACACTGATGAGGACCCAAGCGGCAGATCGGGAAGGAACGGGAAGTTACCACCATCTTTCCAGGAGGCTGAATTTCAAGAACTGCACTGTGGGAATTGCGGGATGCTCTGGGCTGGGGATGCCCTGTGCTCTTAGCCAGGTACTTTCCTGGGCACCAGGGACAGAGGGTTGAGCAAGACAGAAGCGCTTCCTGTCTTGGATCAATCACTACCCAGGAGGAGGCATTAAACAAATGATTAATTACTTCAAGTGTGTCTGCTGCTGTGAAGGAGAAGGGCAGGTTACTATTAAGTAGCTGATACCTTGTCGTGGCTAATCCCTTACAAGTAACTGGTGAAAGTCTGGGCCACATTTCATGGTGTACTTAAACTCTCTGATGGGCTAAGCTCCTCCAACCAAGGAGGAGATACTCTTTCATCCCACAAACTCTCATGTCGTGTGTATGGCAAATGGGGCACTGTCCTGGTGCTGCCAGATAAGACGGGCAAACCTAGTGTACTCGTAGCGCTTACCTGCCAGGAGGGAGAGACCATAAACCAAAGTGTAAATAAGAATGCATGCGGGGGGCATCTGGCTGGCTCAGTGGGTTAAAGCCTCTGCCTTCAGCTCAGGTCATGATCCCAGGAATCGAGCCCCACATCGGGCTCTCTCCTTGGCAGGGAGCCTGCTTCCCTTCCTCTCTCTGCCTGCCTCTCTGCCTACTTGTGCTCTCTGTCTGTTGAATAAATAAATAAAATCTTAAAAGGAAAAAAAGAATGCTGTGCTGGAATTAAGTACAATATTGAATATAAAACACAATGACCTTCAAGTTGAAACCAAAATGACAAGAAGGGGCCAGACACAGGGATATCTGGGGTAAGAGCACTCCTAGTTAGGGCAGAGCTAGTATGAAGGCCCTGAGGTAGGAAAAACTATTAAAAAACAGAACAGAACAAAATAGGTAGGACTGAAGCACAGAGAAGGAGGAAAAATAGACAAGGACCAGCTCGAAGATGGGGTTCATTCCAGTTGCGAACGGAAGTCATCAGAGTGTTTTAAACAGAAGGTCTGACTTCCATTGACAGCCGGATCCAATATACACTGATTTACCCAGGTGAGCCTAAGTGGTGAGATCTTCTGTAAGATCATTCTGAAATCAGGATTCAGGATCCTGACCATGTCCCCCGGACCATGCTCTCTTCTCTAGTTGAGGATGTTCGGGAATGGACAAGGGACTATCAGTAAGGAGGGAAACAAACAGGTATTAAGCCATCTGTTATGTGCCAAGCACAGTTCTGGGAGCTTTCCTGATTATTACACTTAACCCTTAGGACAGTGGTCTTCTGAGATAATGGGCCTCACTCCTCCCTTCACAGATGGGGACATCAAGACTCAGTGAGACAGACTAGCTAGTTAGTGATTTGAACCCACTCTGGTCTGCTTCAAAGGCTCTTTCTGCCATATCAAACCCCTTCGAGATCTGTTTCTTCAGATTCACATTTTAGTGACTTGAAACTTTTTTGGTTTGAAAGTATTTTCTTTTTTCTCCAGGTTTATCGTGGGCTTCCTCTGTTCATTACTCCACATCGCCCCCTGGAGGATATAATTTTGTCTATGTCCAGCTGGGTTGCAAAACAGCGAGGAAAGGTGTCCAGCCGGAGCCACACAGTGGGTTAGGGGCTTCTGAAATATGCCCCACCCATTTCAGCAAAAAGTCCCCCACCCTTGTTCTGGCCTCTGTCCCTCTCTGGAGGGAAAGCAAGGCAAGAGGTTAGTATGACCAGCATTGAGAAAGCGGGAAGGCATTTCCAGAATGGCTCTTGTAATTGCAAATAAATGATCCTTCAAAGGGGTTTCCCAGAGGAAATTACCCCCATTCCCATTTCCAGTTTGGGGGGGTGTGAGAAGGCAAGAGATTCCAGACTCAGACAAAAGCTTGAAAACCAAACCAACAGTATCTTTCACACGAGAACCAGAATCTTCCATGATAGGAGCTAAGCCTCCTTCCCTAGAGCCTGTAAATTCGACATTGGTTTTATCAGTATGGGGGCCTAATCCCCTGGGGTGGAAGTGTCCACTGGGCTTCCGGGCTGGGGCTGGACTGTCTGATAAAAACCATCTGAGCCTGAAAGACCAAATGTTTGTCTTTGCTCTATGAGCCCTGGAGCCCTGGGATTTCTTCTGGAGTGGCTAGTGCCCCAGGCTCTTCCTTTGTTTATTTTCTTTGGTGGTTTTCCCATAGCTGGTAGATGTAGGAAGCAGTTAGCCCATGGCTGGTTGGCTGGAAAGATGTAGGGTACAGCCAATTAGAGCCAGCTTGTGGAATGCTGGGTTTCAAGAAGTACAAAAAGAAAGAAAAAGAAAACACAATTTCCTTACCCACCCATCTCTGGTGCCTCCAGTTCTGCCTTTAGATTTTCATTCCTTTGGGTTAATTATTGCCCCTTGCTCATTTGAAATGCAAAAACCATTTGAAAGCAGCTAATACATTTAATCATTAAACTGGATGACTTTGCCTGTTTGCTGAAAAGTCAAAAGGTTCTCAAATAAAGACCAAGATAAACTATCTATTTCCACCAGCCAGAACCATCTCCGCAGAACCTCTTACTCCCACTATTCCATCTTTCAAAGTCTTTTCTGGAACCAAAAAGCCCATCTTTCCATCCACTTACCCCAACCCTGCCCATTACTCAAAGCCCAGCTCAAGAGCTCCCCTCTTGCAACCTGCTATGAAATATATAAATTTCTCATTCTTCTGTCTTTTATGGATGAGATCTGAAGACTGGTGCCACCTCCACTTTCCCAGGAGTGTGCTAGGGGTTCACTGAGCTAATCCACGAACAACATCCAAGTCTTTACTATCTCTCTCCTCCACTAGAAAGCAAAGTGCACACAGTGGGAAGCTTTGTCTATTTTGTTCTCCCTGCTCAATCAGCCCTAGAACAATGTCTGGCACTTGGTAGGTATTCAACGATTATTTTAAAACCAATAGATGAATAAAGGCAACATTTTTGAGCGCTTATTAGTTTTGGGAACTCTTCTAAACCTTCCGCAATTTTATTTTATGCACTATAAAAAACTAATATAAAAAAAAGATATTTTTAGATTGCAAGTGCCTTAAGGACAAACAACGTGCTTATATTCATCCTGGGCTCGAAAACTCAGAAAGTATTAGCTGAAAGATTGACTGAAGGAAAGAATGCTGGAATCAGAATTAATTTGCAAGACTGCCTTCCATTATAATATGATGGATAAAGCTAGCTGACAGCGTAATAGCCCTAGACCACTGATTTTATCTGTGGGAGGGGAGTGAGTGTAACAGCTTCCGGCTTCAGCAATGTGTGTCCATGGCCGACCCTTTCTCTTCTGGCCTTGACTTCCCACAGAGCCTGCTCCACGCTTGGATACGTGCTTCGGTGCCGGCGCCAGGATGCCGCACAGCAAAGATCAGGTCCCCTAGGGGAGACGAACTCTAATAAAAACCCAGAGATGGTAAGGGCTGGCCCCTCGCCCCCAACCCCAGTTGCTGATCTCCAAAGCTAGCCCAGGAGCCTGGGTCTTGACTGCTCTCAGGAATCAAGAATGAAAAAACCAACTGCTTGGCCACACAAGCAGCTCTTTTGTATCCCCTGAAGAGAATCTTGATGAATATGTATGGAATTTTCTCCCCCTGGAATGTAAGGGGAAGGGTGTGTCATTGGTCAGAGGAGGTCAGAATTCATCGTGGGCTAATGGATCTTTGTGCCTAATAGGAAATGCCCAAGGGATGAGTTAGGAGGTG
Source organism: Mustela nigripes (assembly GCF_022355385.1). NCBI lineage: Eukaryota > Metazoa > Chordata > Mammalia > Carnivora > Mustelidae > Mustela > Mustela nigripes. Next base: position 19,113,542 of record NC_081566.1, read on the forward strand.
GGGTTGTTCCTTTGGCTGTGGTGTGAGACTTCCGGATGGAGAGCACTGATTCAGGAGTCCCGACTGCAAGCCCTAGATGGACTCTGGGGAATTTGTGACCCGTTGGAGAAAGCCCGCTGGGGGACAGACCAACTCAGCTGCTTCCCGGCCCACTTTGAGCTTTGTCTACAAAAGGGTGGAGAGACTCTTGTTTCTCTCCATACCTGTCTGAACTAGTGCGGCTTTTCTCCTTCCGTCAGAATCCTCCGGATTCTGAAGAACATGGGAGGCTGGGGTGTGGGTCCAGGGCATGTGGCCTTCCCAAGGAACTTTGCTCTTCTCCCTACCTCCTGTCCCCAGTCGCAGGCAGATGCGGGGGTTTGGGCTCATGGTCACTAAACAGAGGACTGTGGCCAGCAATTATCCCATGGGCCATCAGGTAATGAAGAAATCTGGGATAGAAATAGGTCTCATATACCTCACCCCTGGTAATCTCGTGGTCAGGAACTGAAAACCCTAAAATGGAACCTTGCCAGGCAAACTCCAGATGGTAGAATTTTCTGGTAGGATAAGCAGGACTCACCCTGTACCTAGTCTTTAAAGTCCAACCTTCCTTTTCCAGACCCCGAGATCCACCCATCCCTCAACAAGCACGGTGAAATCATCTGCCGAGTCACTAACTAGTCGTGCGCTCGCTACATCCCCCTCTGCTCAGCCCAAACCTATTTCTAGCAGAGAACCGGACCCTTCACCAGACCCTGCTCTCTAATTTTCAGGGCAGAAAATGATGCAGTCAGTGGCTTTAAACTCACTGAAGAGATTTCACTAGATGTTTACGATGAGAGAAAATAGGAAAGACACCTTTGGAAAAGAAAGAAGAGGTTCCATGTTCTCTGCCTCCCTCCCCCCACCTTATCCCCCCTCCACACACACACAACTTCCACACTAGGAGGAAGCTAGAGATCAGTGAAAACCACGCCTCTCCTTCCACCCCAGCAGCACCCTAGGGGTTAAAACCTCAGAAGAAGACGAGTCCTGGTGATCATGGGTGGGTGGGGCCCAGCGCTGGGCTTCCAGACTTGGCCAGGGGCCCAGCAACACCCCACCACCTCCAAGTGACCACGAATGTCCAGACAGAGACGGCGTCCGTGGGGACCCCAGTGAACTGATGTTCACGTTCAGGGCCCACAGAAGCCTTCCAGGTTCTGCTAGTCGGTAATACGATAATTGAGACTCACTTCCCGTCAGCCCTGTGGAATAGATTTGGACTTGAATTTTAATTTGATTTAAATAAATCGAAGGTGATATTTCTAGCACACCTCTTCTGTGGGTTGAGATTCACACTCGTTATGTAAGGAAAGAGATCCTTGATCCCCCCCCCACCTCAGGGGCCATGATTCTAAGGACCCACAGATTGGCTGTGGGTTAAATCAGGGGCCAGAGCAACTGACTGAGTGGGGATGGGGCAGCAGAGCCCTACCTACACTTCGGAGAGCCTTTTGGAGTGAGCTTTGAGCCTCTGCTCTACCCAAACCCCTGCTGCCTGTGCTGGGAACTGGAATTCTTACCCCCGACAGGAGAGTCCGACCCCCTTGGCGTGCTCCCTGAGGAGCCAGGCGGGGCGCTCTGGGTCTTCAGAGTAACCAACCAAGGGGGAGCACTCATGAGGTCTTGCTCTCCCTTCACTGTCAGTCCCAGTAAATCAACAGCTATTGGTTGCTCTAATTTTTTGTCTTAACCTGTGCTGTTGTTTCAACACCAGAGCCCAACAGGAAGAGGAGAGACCTGGGGCTCCTCTTCTTGGTCTTCAAAGGTCAGATCTGACAACAGCAAGAGTGGCCATTTTGGCGAGAAGTCGGAGGACCTGAGGTCGGCAATCTAACCGGGAGGAACAGAGAGGGACTGGCCGTGCTTCCAGGGCCCCAAATGCTCTAAGTTTCAGGCTCCAGAGAGCCTGGGTGGGCCCCTAAGAGGGGGCCCTAGGGATTCCCTGCTCCTGTGAGTGGCCCTCCAGGCTGCCGCCCCAGGGGCTGACTTCATCCTTCCAGGACTCTCTGGGCCTGTGAGTGGGATGTGTCCCCTCCCCGCCCCCAGCGGCCCCCAACCCCGATTTGCCTAGATTCTTGAAAGAGCTCTGCCGAGATCTGGAACACAACTTTGGCCGTCTTACTGTTTACATTCACAGCACTGTGTGAAGGAGAGAGGAAAGTAAAGGTCAATTAAGCCAATTCATCCAGAACTGAAAGGAGCTTTAGAATGTCACATGCAAGACAAGGTCCAGGGGTAGAGGTCAAAGGCCTACACAGTATAATTCACCTCTGGGTCCACCTCCCCTCCTGGTCCTCCCACAGCGTGTGAGCACTCACCTTCACCTAGAATATCTCTGTGTATGTCTGTGAGTCTGTTTAGGTAAATTCGCTTATGAACGTTTGTTGTATATAACTGTGTGTCGGGTACTAGGCTGGGCACTTCATATACACCATCTCATTTAATTTCCCCCACATCCTATGAGGTAGGCACTATTATTACACCCATTTTAGAGATGGGATAAACTGAGGCTCAAAATAGTTTTTGTCATGAGCTGTGTTCGAATAGAGCTGGAATCTGGAATCTGATCCTGAAGGTTCTCTCTCTCTCTCTCCAGAAACGTACATACATGTACCTGAAAAAATTTCCTATGTACATGTCCTGCTGCCTGACACTTGGGGGACTGTATTGCCTATTTTTGTAAATGTCAGAATGTGATAGATAACATACTATAGATTTTTTAAAGCACAACCAAGTTGTACTATGGGATGTTAACTAAACTTGTGATAATATTTTGCAATATATACAGATCTCAAATTATTGCAATGTACACCTTAAACGAATACCGTGTTACATATCAATTATATCTCAAAAAACTGGAAATAAACTGAGGCCCAGACCATTGAGTGATTTGTTTGGGGTCTCACAGCAAGTTAATTAAAAAAAAAGTACTAGGTTTGGAATTACTTTCTTGAGAACCCAACTTGCATAGGACTGTGGAACTGGGGCGGTGGGTGGGGGGCCTGGGTGGCTCAGTTGGTTAAGCGATTGCCTTTGGCGCGTGTCATGATCCCAGGGCCTGAGACAGAGCCCCACATCCGGTCCCCCCCCCCCCCCCCCCCCCCCCCCCCCCCCCCCCCCCCCCGCTCAGCTCAGCAGGGGGTCTGCTTCTTTCTCTGCCTCTCTCTTGCTCACTCTTTTGCTCAAATAAATAAAAATCTTTTTTAAAAGTGGGGGGCTATGGAATTGGGAACTAGCAATGGCGCAGGCTGGAATGAATGAGTGCAATGACTAAATTAATGAAAGAGCAAGAATGAACTTACAGACCAAGGGTGAGGAACCTGTGAATGAGCGGGTTTAAGACCATCACCACCAGATCTGGCAATAAAAGATGTCCACTGAGCTTCTAAGTGGTGTAAGTTTAACTTCCTGTTTCTATCCCCAGTCAATTGCTAGACGGATTGTACTGACCTTCTGCCACAAATGCCTCCCCTACTGACCCTTTGTTCTTGTTGAGGGAATTCTAGGGTGGTATTTACTACCTCTTCAAAAGGAATCAAAGGAAAACAAACCACAATCTCAAAAGGCCGCTGGGTTTTTTCTTAATCCCTCCCCTACCCACTGTCTCTGCCTCCGCCACACACAATCATTCCAGGTACTACTCGGAGAAGGTATCCTCTGACTCAGATTGCTTTCTTCCCCAGGGGCTTTCCAGGAGCAAACCCAAGGGGGAACTGAGTATAAAACTGCAGTCAGAGCCAAAGCTTGGGATCGGTGGGAGCTCCTAGGAGATGGGCCCTTGGGTTGGGGAGGGGAGGTTGTGGGGGGAGGGGAGAGCAGAGGCCGAACCCAGGTGCCCCCTCCCCATCTTTCCCAGGCACCTGTGTGCAGTGCTGTAGGAGCCTTGTTACTCACATCCGCCTCGTTCCAGAGCCCGGGGATGCAGAAGGATTCCAGCAGGTCACTGCCACACAGCAGCAAGATCCGCAGCTCTGGGGAGGGGGACAGAGTTGGCACAGGGGTGAGTGGAGGCCTGGAAAACATTCAACTCTCAGCCTCGCCCCTGATAAATACAGAAGCCTCTCATTTCTGGGCCTCCAGCACCCAGCTCCACCAGGCTCCCCTGCACCGTGGTGTGTGCAGTGTAGACAACTTTGCCTGGCTGGGTCATCTACAGACCACTCTTATGCCCCTGTGGGAGGAGTTTCTCATGCAGGGCTGGGCGGGTCTTGGTTTGCCTGGTACTGAGGGTTTCCTGGGACAGAGGTCATTCCCTGCTAAGCCGGGAGGGCTGCTCATCCCGAGAGAGATGGAGCCAGCCATGTGGCTTGTCTAAGGTCTGTGGGGCTCTCTCTCCTGCTCCATATCAAGGTCAGGTGCTAACAGAGCTCGGCTCCTCTGTTGCCGTGCATTATCCACGCTTTGTCCTTTATCACAAATGCGGACATGATGAAGGGTCTGGGGGGACACAGTGTCTCCATGCAGTCACTGAGTTCACTGGATGTCCTTTCTTTACCAGGCCACTGTCCTCAGCAAGGAGCCTGAGAAGCGGAGTTGAGCCCCCCCGCCCCCCCTCCCAGGTGCATGTCCTGCTTGTCCTTTGTTTTCCTTCCTTCCCCATGCCCACTCTGCATCACCCCAGAGAAGCCCCTTCAAAAAGGACTGACTGACTTACTAAACCGGAGCAGTGGCGGGGGGGGGGGGGGGGGGGGATCCTGGGATTCTCCAAACCACACGGGGAGGGACACCTGCCAGGTGTGGAACGTCTGGTTCCCAGGCATCCTGGGCCCTCCAGCGAGAGGCTGTGGCTGTGGGCATCTTTTCCAAAATGGGAGGGATGGCCCTGCCCCGAGACCACTTCCAGAGACCACTGCCACCCTGCACCGAGGCTGAAATGCGGCCGTTAGGTCGGCCTACCTGAGACGCCACAGTTCACTTGGGGAACCTGACCAGGATTCAGACGGTGACCTTGTCCCTGCTGTGGAACTCTTCAGATGGTTCAGAAAAGGCAGGCCACTGGGCTGACGACAGTGTCAGTATCTGTCCCACCCGTAGCCCGTCCTCAGGGAGCCCCGTGGAGCCCTGGGTCCTTTGCTCCTAAATATTCCTGCAGCTTCTCCCCCCCCTCCCCCCTGCCGCCCCCATGCCATTCTGTAGCCCAAACATCTGCTCAGGGGCAGGGACCTTAATTTAACCTTCTAGCCCCTGGCCTGGCAGAATGACCTGCACACAGTAGGTGCTCGGGACGTACCGAGTACGTGAACAACAGACAAGTTGCCCGCAGAGGCCATGCAGGAGAGTGGTCTAAGAGCCTTCTAGGCCATCTGGGATGGCTCTGCTGGGGCCATCATGGCCTTTCTGTTTGCAGTCTGGGGGGCCCTGGGGGAAGTGGTGTCTCCCTCCTTTCAAGTTATGCCATGGGACTTCTGTCCCAACTCCGCATCTGTGGGGAGAAACCAGTCTCCCAATGGCTGAGAGGAGCCACACTGGGCTCCCTCCTGGGATTCTACGGCTCCCCACCTCCCACTTGGAACCACCCAGGGCTCCAAGTGTCCTCGTTCTGTGGAAAGAGATTGCCTGTAACTCTGTACTGTAACTCAGATTGCCTAAAATTTCGGTCAGGTGCCACTGTCCAGAGGCTGTGCTGGCCCTTGGATTTCTCTGTGTCGGCAGACCCTGAATTAGACAGTGCCTGGAGACATCTCTGGGTGCTAAGACCAGGGGGATGGCATGTGCTCCTGGCATCTGTGCTCGGAGGACAAAAATGCTGGGGAACGTCCTAGGAGACATGTGGCAGCCTCCAAGACACAGAATTGTTTATTTCCAAATGTCAATAGCCCACAGTTGAGAAAGCCTGCTCGATAGCCATGAAAATAACTCTTTTCTATTCTTGAGTAAGGAACTCCCTTGAATACAGTGGTTTTTTTTTTTTTTTTTAAGCCAAAGCACAGAAAGTTAAAAAGTGGGGTGTCCGCCTTTTCTTACAGGACCAGAACTGAGGCATTTGTCACAGCCCAGAGGCCCCGGCAGAGCCTGGGATCCCATGCATGGCCGCTGGAGGGCAGCAGCGATCTCTCCTGGTTTGTTGCCGGAGACTAAGGCAAGCATTTCCAGCTCCCAGAGCCTTTGCTCGCTGGCAGCCCCCAAGAGTGGCTTGGTTTAAGAACATGGAAATGGAGCCATAGGCGCTAGCTGAGCTAGAACAAGGCGTTTTCCTTCTTGCAAGGTGCAAGGGGATTTCAAAAAGGGGACTAATGAGCCAGAGGGCCCCTAGCACACAGTCGGGAAGCAAGGCAGCTTCCTTTCACCTCCTCTGCGCTCCACCTCCCACCCGGGTTCACCCTCTTCCGAGGATCCAGGGCCAGGAGGTAGAATCCACACTGTCCCGCCCCACACCCCTCCCAGGAAGCCAGGCTCTGTGAAGTCCAGGACCCCCGGGGCCATTTCCAGTTCCCACTGCCCTCTGAGGCCACACCACCAGGACCACACCAGGCCCGGAATGGATCCTGACAGCTGTGGCCGCCCAGCTTCCCTTTCTTGGAAAGAAGAGTAAGATGGGGTCAGGCTAGTGAGATAAGGAACTTGCTGCAAATTGTGCAAACACTCATTAGCTCGGCCTCCCTGTGGGCGGGGCGCTCCCGCAGGTACGGCCTCCCGCACTGGCCCAGTGAGCCAGGAAGGTAAACAAGCTTGCCACGGTGAATGCTTTCGGGAACAAGGAACGAGAGAAACACTCATTGAATACAGTTGCAAATGCAATTCCTGGCCAGGTGCAGAATTGCTGGAAGTGGGAGTTCAAGGCTTGCTTCTCCTCCCCCTTGGGGTGCTTGGGAATTGGGGAACCTGGACCCAAATACTTCTGCCCTGTTTTGGGGGAGCAACCAGGAAGCCACGCTGCTGCTTTCTGTGGCTTCCAGACGGTGAAGGGTGGGGAAATAAAGGACATTAAAATACAGGAAAGTGGGGCGCCTGGGTGGCTCAGTGGGGTAAGCCGCTGCCTTCGGCTCAGGTCATGATCTCAGGGTCCTGGGATCGAGTCCCGCATCGGGCTCTCTGCTCAGCGGGGACCCTGCTTCCTCCTCTCTCTCTCTCTGCCTGCCTCTCCGACTACTTGTGATTTCTCTCTGTCAAATAAATAAATAAAATCTTTAAAAAAAAAAAAGTTTAAAAAAAAATACAGGAAAGTAACTCAGAAGCGAGTTTTGAGTACTCAGGATCTTTGTCGTTAATACAGTGAATTTAATTGTTGTTTAAAATGACTTAATTTTTAGTATTGGCTACATTTGACAACCAGTTTGCTTACTTCCTGAAAATCTTAGACAGGGTTCTGACAAACCAGTAGGAGTCAACTCGGGTACACCACTGCTCCTCAGATCAGAAGCCTAGACCCAGGGAGGCTCCTTGAATCGATGTCACATGTGCCGGGCCTCCTGGCAGAGGCCCTGGGGCTCCCGGCATCGTCCTATGCTCCAGGACCACAGCACCCACCCCCAGCCCTGGGGATGGCACCTTCGCAGCTGGGACGGCAGACTGGGCGGGTCCACCGGACACCAGGCTGCCCCCCACACTAGCGTTCCAAGCATGCCAGTTGTCACTGACCCTCCTTGTCACCTGGTACCGCACCAACTCCAGGTCCACTCTGAGCCATCTGTCCCTTCCTCAGCTTCATACACTCCCGTCTCTCACCCACCCTGGAACCTCAGTTTTCTGGTTTGCTCCCCAGGGTTCCACAGGACTGAGCTCATTTCCACAGGTGGGTCAGCTCCTTCCCATCCCACGACTGGTGGGTGGAGCCACGGTCCGTCCACCTCCTCCCACAGTCCCGGGATGCCTTAGCCTCCGCCCACCCCACGGCTGCCGGCTGCGGGAGGTTGTGGAGGTGGCTTTCGGCTTCCTCTCCTCCTTGCCCTCCAGCCCAGAAGTAAGGAAGAAGATAAGGAAGACGGGGAAGCTTCTCGGCCTCACACAGTGTCTTGGGCCAAAGAAAGGTCTTGGGCTGCGGCAGAAGCTTAACTTCCACGTGTCTGGGATGAGAAAGACGAGGCTCTAACGGGAGCACTGCCAAGCCGGCCAGTCCTACCTCCCAGGAACTGGCCTGGTGGAGATATCGGAGAATCTGCTCTAGTCTGGAGCCGGTGTTCTGGGAGCCAGCACTGTTGCGAGCACAACACAGGGTCTCCAAGCCTCTCCCCCCGCCCAACTCTGCCCCCGCGTGTCCCCGCTTTTCCGGCCACTTACCGATCTCTTCGTACCGCATCACCGTGCCCAGATTGGCATTCTCATCTAGGGAGGAGAGAGGGAACGGAGAAGCGTGAGGGAACGGACTGACTGCCACCTGTGCACACTGTCGGCCAGGGGCCTCCTCAGGAGTGTGTGAGCAGGGGGGTGGGAACGCACGGGATGGGGGGGGGTCATTGCCTCCCTGCACAGAGGGCATCTGAGTAGTGATGGAGAGAAATCCGGCCTACAGTGCAAAGGACGTAGCCCCTCGTGCTGCACGGTGGGAATTCACATTTCTGGGCCTTAAAAGAATCGCACGGCTTCGCTGGGAAGCCGATGATGAACATACATGAACACACACACACACACACACACACGCTCCTGCTAAGCACCTTCTGTTTCTGTCTGTATTTGTGGGAGGTAGTCCACAAAAGCAACGTCCTCTAAACACAGAGAAACGGCTCTCAGCATCACCAGGAGGCAGCCCCAGGGGGCTGCCTGGTTCAGAGAACTAGCATAGCTGAGCGCATTGAGATGGCAGGTACAGCAAGAGCCCGTGAAGGACGAGAGAGACAGAGGCTGGGACCGTGCTCTCGAGTGCTCCTCAGCAGTGCCGACACGGGGGTTCACGGTGTGCACAAAACCACAGACCTGCCACCTTGGTCCCCTGTCTCCTTTCCTCCTCTGCTACCCCTCTTAGTTCCTTTTGGAAAACTGGAAATCTCAGAAGTGGCAGAAGTCAGCCCCAAAGCATCAAAGGAATGAGGTCTAGACCTTCAGCAGTTCTGCAGATTTGAACTGGGAGGCAGCGACTCGGACATTCTCATCCATAGAGTCCTCGAGGGAACAACCAGAAACAGGGAATTAAGGAAGGAGCATGGGTGTTGGTAGCCTATCGGAGGGGTGCATACACTGCCAGAGCTGGGAGGACCTGAGGAAGGATTCTGGGCCCCTGAAAACTCTTAGGCATGTGACCTCATTCTGTGTGTGGGGGCGGGGTGGGAGGGGTGGGGGTGGGGAATCAGCACAGCAATGCTGCGGTCTAAGGTCTAGGCAGCTGCAGGCTAGGTGGGTCACACCCTCGGGACTCTTGCCCTGCAAGCCTGGGGACTTTCCTGTTTACTTTGTTTTCTCTCCACCTTGCTCTTTCAACTGTCATCCCACAGCAGGTGCTGGGAGGTGTTTGCGGAAGGAATGAAGGGAGGGGACAAGGAAGAGACGGGACCGGCAAAGAAGGTCGTTGCTTCCTTACCCACAAAGGTGAAGCGCTCCACTGGTGGGCGGACACAGCAGATCCGGCTTAGACTTTCTCCCACCTTCCCCAAGATCTTGGCTATGAGAGAGAGCAAGACAGACAGGGACAGAGGGAGAGAACCACTCACCACTTACAGCCGGGCCTGTGGGCCACTTAAACAATAGGGTTGCCCTGGAGCGGGCAGGGGTTGGGTAGTGGGAGGCAGGAGGGTAGAGAGAAAGAAGAGAAATGTGACAGCAAACATTCCTTCCCGTTCACAGTCCAAGGCGCAAGCATCGTGAGCCACAGACTGGAATCTGTTTTCTGCTTGTGTTTATTATACTGTCAAAAACCGGAAAATGTAGAAGAGGAAAATATATAAAAAGGAAAATAAAAAGCACCTGTAATCCCACCCCAGGAGACAACCACCACTAACACATGGGTGTACTATTTCTTTTCCTCCACTTAAAAAAATAGGCATTACGCAGGTTTGTTTGCACACCATAAGTTGGCTCATATTACGTGTTTAAAAGACATATGGGCTATTTGCTCCTTTTTAAATATGAGCCTTACCCTTCATTCCTTCCCATGAAGATGGATTTGATCATAATCAGACACCTACTTGGGCTGAGAGGGATCTGGTTTTTGATGTCCTCTCTGAGCTCTAACCCAGAAAATCTTTCTGAGCCCCCACATGTAGCTATATGAAAACTATGAAATTCTGGCTCCTTGTGAACTACCCTGTTTCGAACAGACTAATAATCTAATAGCTTATGGTCTCTAGGTTTGAAGAGTATGAACAGGATCCGCCTCTTGCAATGGGTTGGTAAAAAAATGTTGGAAAAAATATGGACCTTGGAATTGAATAGTCCTGAACATGACCTCTGACTCTTCCACTTTTGAGCTGTGTGACCTTAGGATAATCACTTGCCCTCTCTGAATTTCAGTTTTCTCCTTGTAAATGGGAATATAATATCTATATCACAGAATTACGGCATAAAATGCGAATCCATGTAAAGCACTGGGCATTGTATGGGCATACAGTACTCGGTGTTGGGTAAATGTTGGAGCCCTCGCTTTCTGCCACTGAAGAGGCGGCTGAGAGTTTGGGATTCTGAATGCTGATGCCTGGGTTTGACTCCTAGTCCTGCTACGTCTTCACTGTGTGACCTTGGGCAAGACTGTCAACTCCCTTGGAAGAGGCAGAGAAAAATGCTGCCTTCCATATTTTTAATTCCCAGGAAGACAATTATAAATAGAATTTGTAAATATTATTTTTAATTATAAATTTATAATTATAAATATTAGAAAAATGCACACCATCAACCCAGTCTCTCTCTCACTGTGACCCCAACCCAGTCTCTCTCTCACTGTGACTGCTTCTCTTTGATGCTCTATTTTAAGGACTAGAGCATCAGTGTCACCTTGTTAAAAGTGCAAATTTTCCTCCCCCTCCCAGACCTACTGAGTCACATTCTGGGGGAGGGCCCAGCAGTCTGGATTCTAACCAGCGTCCAGGTGATTCTGAGGTCTGAGAGCCGCAGCTCCCACCAGGGTCCCCTACCTGCAGTGGGTTTGCTGGACACGTTGCTGTTCTGGTAAATGGGCTGGGGGGTCTCATTTTGGGGCTGTCCGATCACTGGCGTCATGGAAGGTGTGTTGACGTTGGAGAGGATACAGCCAGTCACCCGCTGGGGGAAGGGAGAAGTGCAAGGTCAGTGGTATTAGCCAAATAACTTATGAAGAGCATTCCTAGTTATCGTCAACCGCTCATCTGTTCACCCATCCCGGGGAGGCCACTGGGCGCTGAGCTGGTGGCAGGGGCGGGTTCTAGACCCAGCGGCGTGGCGTGGCTGTGTGAGGCCAGCAGGAGGCCAGATCGCTAGCTCAGTGATGGGAAGGCATGACATGTGGTGTTGCCCTGGTTCAAGTCTGAGCTCTGCCCCACTCTGGCTGCGTGACCTTGGACAGTTACCGTCACTTGAACCTCAGCTCAGGAGTTTGACATGGACAGGCCCGGTGGCTGCCTTTCTGGGCTGTAGTCTGGCACCTGGCCGCCGATGTTGTAACCTCCCATGTGACGTGCATTCCTGCCCTCCCTGCCCGCCGCACGGGCCGCACACGAGGTCGTGTCTGCAGAAGGGCTGTGTACGCTTTGGAAAGGTCATACGAATACCAGGCACTATCACCACCTGTCGCCTCTCCAGGCCAGGGACGCCAACGGCAAGGCCAAGGCTGAGAGTGGGGCCAGGCGAGCGGGATGTGTTTGTGTGGCAGGAAGAGGCGGGGGGCTGGGCACTCTTTCGCCTGCTTGTCAGTGTGGACGCACATTCCAGAGCCAAACGGATATTCTCCGTGTATATTCTATTGTGCTGGATTATCTGGCCTGCTGCTTCCCTCGGGCCGCAGAACTCATGGAGCTGATAAGGCCACGTCCTGCCCCGCTGACCCAGATACCCACCCCCTTCCCTGCTGTGGGTGCGAGAGCTCCAGAATCCCTTCAGCTTTCCAAGGGCCGGTGCTTCTGCAGGTCCCTTTCCAGATAGTATCTCACCCCCATGCACCCCTCTTTCTGGATTTCTGAGTCCCGCTGCCAGAGAACCCCAAGCTGCGGGGCTGCTGTGGCCCTCGTGACCCCCGGAAGGTCCGTCTTCCACACAGAGGGCAGAGAGCGGCACTGATGCCTTCTGAGCCCCAGAGGACAAGCGTTTGTTCTGTGGAGTGACCTGTCCCCTCTGTCATGTTCTTGACGCAGGACGGTCCCAGCAGCAGCCAGCCCCATCTGGGAGCCTGCCGAGGCCCCCCAACAGGCTCTTCCCCGCCTGCTTGTGGCTGCTGGAGGGGAAGGGCCGGCCTGCCTCCTTTTTCATTATTTCACCTCCGGAAACGGAAGCGCCACATTCTCGTTTAGCTGAGGAAATGCTTCCTCCCGCTGCCTGCACGGCGGGTCCCAGGGGACTTGTTCTAGGTGGAGAAGAAAAGGGCTGGCTGTGTGCCCCACTCTGCCCTCGTCACCCCTCCGCGGGCTCTCACGTTCGCAGAGACCCTTCCAAGCATGGGCTCGGGTCACCTCTAAGTAAGCCCTGCCTCAGTCTCTCCAACAGGTCTGCCGTCCACGCCGGGAACACCGGCCTGATGGTAGAACAGGAGCGATGGTGTGTCCCCCACCGCCATTGTAGGCAGGGGTCCTGGGGACTCACATTCTCTACCGGCCTGTGTCACTGGAAGGGCTGAGCTCCTGGCTGTGCTGCTCTGGCCCAGACTCCCGCCTCCCGGCATGAGTAATCGAAGGAGGGTTCGGGAAGCCCAGGCGTTTGGAAGGAAAACAGTGGGCAGACTTCATGGCTGGTACAGGCAGGGCGCCAGCACGTCTGCAGGGTCCCAGATTCCTCCTTTCCATCACGGAGCCCGAGGCTGCCGTGTGATCAGAAGGCACACAGGCCCCCACGGACCCCCAGCTGATGTGTGGTGTTGAAAGACTCCTCCCCTAGAAGATAGATAGGATAACTAACCGCTTGTTTGCTTTTCTGTAAACCGCTGGCTTTTAGGTATAGACCAGGTTATTAATTAGGTTATTAATTGCTTATTAATCGCTCTTTTGCCCTTCTGTAACCGCTTGGCTTATAGAAATAATAGAGACGCCATGATGGCATTCCTACCTTCCCCCTTCTTGTTCCCCTTTCCCGCCTCTCTCCTCCCGCGCGCAGGCCCTCAGAACCAATCAGCTTGTTCCCCCTTCCCGCCTCTCTCTTCCCGCGCGTGGGTCCTTAGAGCCAATCAGCAAACTCCATGTATGCCTTTTTCAAAAGTTCTAACTGTCAACCAATCAGTTGCGTCCCACCCAAAACTTGTTTGTATCTGTTTATAAAAACCCGGGCGCCACCACAGCCGGGTGTGCTCAGCTAGCAGGAGCTGCTGACCACCCGCAGGCACCTGTGTAACAATAAAGAACCTCTTGCTGATTGCATCCAGTGGCAGTGTTGGATTCTTGGGTAAGGGGATCCGCAGGTCTTTCAGTGTGAGGCATAAACTGCTGTGAAGTCCCCAAGATTTTAAGGATGTTTGTTAACACAGCGTATCTTAGCCTCTCCTGACTGATACTGTAGGATAGGAGGGGATGCCTGCTATTACTGCGGGGGTTGAGACCAGCACAGGGAGCTGGTGAGTGCCCCTCAATGGCAGAGTCCCTTCAAGGGGATCAGAAAAGACTCCGGATGCCTGTAAAGGATTCTGAAGAGGGAAGGAAGGTAGGTTCGCTGTGTCAGTTCCAAGGGGGACAAACCTAGCAGATGAGGCAACAGCTCGCTAGAGCCCGCCCTCTTCCTCTTCCTCTTCTTCTGGACTTCCTGGAGGGTCAGGAGCCCAGAGCTGGCCCCGTTGGTGGAGTGTGATGCCGACGGCTCCCCAAGGAGCGGTTGCTGACACCCACTGATGCAAAACACAGAAGGGCAGCCGCGCCCCCTGTGTCGGAACAGTGCCGTCCAGACTGCCGCTTGCAGCTGACAAGGGCACCGTGACAGGGTCAGGGTGCTGACTCTGGTCTTGGGCAGTCAGGCTTCTTGCTACGGTGGCTCTGCTCTTCCTGCCGTCGCTGCCGAGATTGAGGGGCCGCTGTCAGTCTGGGAAGGATGCTTTCCTCACACTCTGGCCAGTGGGGCTGGGGGGCATGGCTCTTGTTATAACCTGGTCACCAGCTCTTCAGTGGCTGCAACCTGAGCACAAGCCACGGGCTCCCATCCAGGGGAGACACAAAACAATGGCTGTGTGTCCTCAGGTAGATTGGCTTACCTCTCTGGGATTCCTTTTTTTTAAAAAAGATTTTATTTATTTGACAGACAAAGATCACAAGTAGGCAGAGAGAGAGGGGTGGGGAGGCAGTCTTCCTGCTAAGCAGAGAGCCCAATATGGGGCTCGATCCCAGGACCCTGGCATCATGACCTGAGCCAAAGGCAGAGGCTTTAACCCACTGAGCCACCGAGGTACCCTTCTGGGCTTCCTTTTGTCCACTCATATAAAAAGGACCAGAACATTGCCTGCCTTGGAACTCATGAGAGGACCAATGAGAGTGAACAAAGGGACAGCGTGTGGCAGCGGTGAGGGGGTCTCGGCCACAGCACCTAGTGCTGGAGTGAGGGGACTGGCAAGTCCATTATAGATGGGGGTGGAGCCCCCAGATGCTCATCCCCTCACTCTCCCCCATGCTCCTCTGTGCTCCGCCTTCCCGGGCCAGGTCTCCTTCCCTCCCCACTTTCTGAAGTCTGTTCTCACTCCCACCCTGGGTTTGCTGTCAGAAGTTGAAAACCAGCCCCTGTCAGATTGAGCAGGGGGGCAAGGTGGGGGGCAGGCTCTAGTCCGACTCCTTAACTGGCTGCTCTCCTTCCTGCTGGGGGACCTGGTCTCCCACCGCTGCCCGAGAAGCCGGAAACCGAACCAGGTCTGTAGGCCAGCAGCACTCTTACTGGGCCTGCCTGGTTTCGGGGGCACCCGCCCCCCTGCCGTGGCCCAGCTCACCTTCATGAGGTCCCGATGGTGCTCCAGCACGCTGCACGTGGTCTGCCAGGTGTCCTGATAGCACTCCCAGGGGTCCACCCTAACAGAACCAGAAAGAGGCTTCCCACGGTTTCCATTCTCACACTCATTCCTCACTGGTCATTTCCAGAGCCTGTAGCTCAGGGAGCTCAGCAGACTGGCCTCTGCCGCATACTCAGATCCCAAATCAGATCAAACGTGGGCTTGAAACACCTTCCTACCCCTCAGTTTCCTCCTCTGTAAAACGGGAGGAGTACGGGGCTTTGGGAAAGTGATGTTTTCTTCCTGTGCCACTTTTCCCACCTGTAAAAATGACGATGTGACTCTCTTGTGGGGTTATTAGAAGGGCTCGATGAGTTTCATAAACAAAGTGCTTAGTACAGAGCCTTGCTCTGATGCTTCCCCACACAATGGAGATTTTCCTCTGGGCCCTCGAGGATTGGGGTAAGGATTCAAAGCCAGGCCCTCATCGAGTAGCGAGTAGCGGCTGCAGATACCTGAATTGGGGGATCCGCCCCTGTCTGCCTCCCTGTGCAGGGAGGGTGGGTGTGCCTGTCAGACTGAAGGGCACAGCCCCGCCCGCTGGCCAGCCCCTCCTGTGCAGGGGGATGTGAACTGAGCCCGGAGCTGGCCCAGACCAATGCCTTGCTCAGGCTTAACTGGCAACTTAATGAGCTGCTAAACTGGGAGATTTCTCAAACATTTTCTTAGCAGTTGAGCATTCCCTGCCCACCTCCCACCAGGCGCACACACCGAAGCTTCCCAGAGGTAAGAGCTCCCGGGCTGAAAACCTTGAGAGTCGGCTTGAGCGGCAGGCCCTCCCCCCACCTCTGACCACCACCCACCTGCCCGCAACAGGCTCCCCCAGGGCCGGAGGCCCCGCCCCTACCTCTAGAACCACCTGAGCTTCCCTAGTGACCTCAATTCTCGGAATTCTGACCTTGCCCAAGCGCTTGGAGCAGTGCAGAGTCAGCAGGAGGTGCTGGGGAAATATTTGTTGAATGAATGAAGCAATTCTTTCAGAATCTTCCAGTCACATCCAAGCAGGAACAACTCCTGCCCTGTGTCTTCCCCCACTGGTCCCCATTTTCCCCAGGAGATCCTAAGCCACAGTGTTACAAGGCCTTGTTTCTTTCCCTGACGGGACCGTGGACAGGCTGTTCACACTCAAACCCCTTGATTTCTCTGGGCCCGTTTCTCACCAGAGAAAAGGCAGCTGTGTCTCCCTATATCTCAGGGGTTTGAGAAAGTCTGAGGTACAAGTGTTTCTCACGCAAATCACTGCTCATGACCCGCAAAGATCCCAATGCGATTGCGGTGGTGGCTTCCCTTCCCCGCTCTCCTTCCCACCCACCCCTCTCCTCCCCTCACTGTGAGGTGAGCTTCCCTTCACATCCCTCCTTTCAGAGAAACCTCTAGGTGCTGCTTATTTTTCCATGGGGGGAAGTTACAGTACAAATGGTGTGCCATTATTTTTTTTTAAACGGCATTTTCTCATGCAAATTATAACTGTGGGAACTTGGGGGAGTGTAATTAGCATAATTAGTGGAAGCTTGCTTTAATTACATGGCCAGCGCTGCACATAACGGTGTCTGCCATCTTCGGGCGGCCGGCGCAGTGCCCGCTTGCTGGGAGCCCCTCGGTCCCACGCTCAGCCCGGAGCCCCAGGAAGCCCGAGTTCAGGAATGGGAAATAAGGAAACCCAGAGAATGGTTCCTAAAAGGAAGTTTGAGTTCACAGGAAGTAACGGGGGAGAAAAGTGGAGAGGCATTTCGGATTTCCTGGCCAGGCCTCACCCCAAATCCAATGATGTCCAGGAATACTCCTGGATCCAAATGTCCCAGAGCAGAGAAACACTGCGGCTTCCCTCTTGGGTCTGCTGGGCCCTACCGCCTGGTTATAAAACCAAGCGGGGTCACCTCCGAAGGTTTGCGTAATTATAGCCTGCCGGGGACTAATGCCTCTTCTGACCTCCCCACCCCTGTGGGATCCAGATGACTGAGGGGACCCCTCCTCTTCCTCTCTTCCTCCCCTCAGCCCCAGTGACCCCCCGCCCCCCCCCCCCCCAGGGGCATGGGCCAGGCCAGCCCTACCTGATCCAGTCGGAGTTCTGCACCGCCAGCTGACACATGATGAGGCGGTGCCGGCTGGACACAAGGCCCTGGGGAACAACAGAGCATCAGTGGGAGGCTCCCTGCAGCCTCCGGGGACCCCACCCCAAGCGGGCTTCTCATTCAAGGGCAGCCTTTCCTCAGCCACGCCGGGAAGGAGAGTGTGCCCCCCACCCCGCCGTGTGTGCACCTGTCACACTGACGCCCAGAGCGTAGAGGGGACGGAGGTCGGGATGGGCCACTCACGACAGGGTCAGGAGATGGGCCCCTGGGAGGAAGCAGCCGACCCTTGCCCAGCACAGAGACTTAACCCTGCAAACGGGGCTTCGTCTCGAGGCTCGGGCTGCTGGGTGGGCGACTTCCTCGGAGGCCGCTGGGGATGGAGGGGAGATGGACAGCCCTTCCCTTTCGTGTGGCAGGGAGGGAGCCGCAAGGAAAGGAATTTTAAATCCGATCGTAAGAGGCATGGGCCTTTTCCTCCTGAAATCCGGGAAAGATCTGTAACCCGCCGCATGTGTGGCACCGGAGCTCGGCGGTCCGCGGCGGTGCGCGCTCGGGCTAATGAGCGCTGCGGGCGCAGCTGTTCCTCCCCGCTGCCGCCCGCACCCACCTGCGCGGGGCTGAGCCTGGTCCAGAGCCCGGAGCAGGACACCTGCTACCAGGCATGTGTGTTTCCAGGAAGTGTAGCCCAGACGGCCTTGGGGCAGCTGTGTGCCCTAGGAGCCATCCATGGGGTCAGAAAGGGAGCGTAAAGGAGCAGAGAGGCAAAGGACCAACCCACCTGTTTTCCGTAGGAGTCGTGGACAGGAGAGACAATCCCGCCAATCACAATAAACCTTCCAGTTTTGTGCAGATAATCCCTGGCTCTTTCTAATTAAGAGAAGAAAACCAAACGTTATAAAGATTCGGAAAGGTGTGGATTAAAGGTGATTGATGAAATCAATACGTTCTGCTCTGCAAGGTTTATTGCCTTACAGCTCTCGCCATTTACATGGAAAGTGCCAACCTTCCAAGTTACCTTGGTGATTCAAAAGGTTATGGGATGAGATTCTGGCCCCCAGAGCAAAAGGATTTAGAACCAAGGGGATTAATCCAGTTTAAAAGGTCCTCTGCTGGACAAGTCGGCAGCTTAGAGGGATTTAGAACAAGCACCTCACTAGAAGCCGTTTGAGGGACAGACTGGAATTTACGCCTATGATCACTTGCGGAAATTCTAAAATGGAGGAGTGACTTAAAAGGAAGAAAACAAGGAAGAAGAAGAAGCAGCCGCCACCTTCTTATAATAGCAAAGGTGGGCTGATTGCCTCATCTCAGAAGAGAACCACCAAAACAAGTTTAAAGGCCTTCCATGTAATTAAGGAGAATTAACAGGAAAGCCATCGTTATGGTTGATTGAGAGAAGTTCAGTCACAGAAAAGCCTTTTTCCCTTTGGAAGGAATTCGTGAGGCTGCTTTTTCAAATTTACCAGACAAGCCCGATGTCTTTTCCATGAGAAAATTTAGAAAACTAGGAAGGGGAGGAAAATTTTAGTTCTCATTTGAAGGGGTTCAGTGTCAAACCCAGCAGGGCCTGAGCTTGTACCGGGGAGGATATGTGGTATGGATTTATTTCGCAGGCGAGGGATTCTGTTCACGAAGGGGGTCTTGGGGAGCAAGGCTGGCTGTGTAGTTTACAAGCAAGTGCCCAGGACTTCCTTGCTCCTCTCTTAAAACTTAAAAATAATTCTCATCACATTTGCCTTTTTTTTTTCTTTCAATGCGAAATCTCTCCATTTCTTAAAAAAATAATTAACACACTTTATTTTTGAGCATGGTTTTGGATTTAAGGAACAATGGAGCAGAGAGCGCATAGAGGTCTATACATCCAGCCCCCACCTTCCTATCTCCCCCCGCCCCCCACCGTTTTTCCTATTATTAATATCTTGCATTAGTGCGGTTCATTTGTTACACTTGATGAGTCCATACTGACACATTACTATGGATTAACTATAGGCCATAGCTCCCACGAAGAGACACAGTGTTGTACAATCTGTGTGTTTTGACGAACGTATAATGACATGTAGGCACTGTTGCAGTTATGTTGCAAACAGTTTCTCTACACAGAATCCACTGTGATCCCGCTGTTCATCCCTCTGCCTGGGTGCAGAGCTGCCGGTAACTAGGGATCTTCCTACCATTTCTCTGGTTTTGCCCTTTCCAAAACACCGAGTGAGTTGGGCTCATACACTACGTAGCTTCTTCAGACTGGCTTCTTTTACTTAACGGTATGCATTGTGGCTTGATAACTCAATTTGTAAATTGCCGAATAATTATCTGTTGTCTGGATATGTCACAATTTCTTTATCCATTTGTACTGTTTATCCATTCAGCAACTGAAGGGCGTCTCGGTTGCTTCCAGTTTTCACTGATGATGAATCAAACTGATAGAGCATTCATGTGCAGGTTTTTGCGTGGACCTAGTTTGCGACTCGGCTGTGTAAACATCTAGGAGGGCAGTGGCTGGGTCAGACGGTGAGAGGACATTTGATTTTGGAAGAAACTGCCAAATTGGCTTCCAACGTGATCATTCCATTTTACATTCCCACAAGCAACAGATGAGCGTTGCTGCTGCGCCACATCGTTGCCAGCATAGGGAATTACCAGGTTTTTTGGATTTTAGCCGTTCTAATAAGGTGTGTCACCTTTGCTTTTTTATTTTTTATAAGATTTTATATGTTTATCTAAGAGAGAGGGAGAGGGAGAGAGGGAGAAGCAGGCTCCCCGCTGAGCAGAGAGTCCAATGCGGGGCTCGATCCTAGGACCCTGGGATCATGACCTGAGCTGAAGGCAGACGCTTAACAACTGAGCCACCCAGGCGCCCCTAACCTCTGCTTTTTTAAAGCATGATATTACTTTACTTGTTTTCAAGAAGTCTTATTTTGAGGCCAAGGACAAATTGAAATCCTTATTAAAACAAAACAAAACAGGGGTGCCTGGGTGGCTTAGAGGGTTGAGCCCCTGCCTTCGGCTCGGGTTGTGGTTTCGGGGTCCTGGGATCGAGTCCCATGTTGGGCTCTCTGCTCAGCAGGGAGCCTGCTTCCCCCTCTCTCCGCCAGCCTCTCTGCCTACTTGTGATCTCTCTCTCTGTGTCGAAAAAATAAATAAAATCATTAAAACAAAACGAAACAAAAACCCTTTTATTGGGACGTGCTCCATACCACCCCTCTCTTCTCTTGGCCCTTCATACTCTAGTCTTCACTGAGATCATTTACATCTGGCCCTTAGCTGTCGCGGAGTCCCTGCTGTAGTAAGTCAGAGCCTCCTTCCTCCCCCATCCTACAAAAAAGTGGCCTCTCCTTATTCTGCACCCCCAAGCTTCTCACTGGAAGCCCCACTCTACCTCACCTCTACCTCGGTCCAGCCTGCCTGCGCTGTCCAGCAACCGCCTTGACTGCACTTACAGCTCTGCTAGGCCCCTGTGCATCAAGTTCAAGGGGCCTGGCCAGAAAATTGTTTCTGAAGGTGTATGCCTTCACTCCTCTTCTGCACTGAGTTCTTCAAAGCCAGAGATTTTGTTGTAGGAGGTCCCCAACTTACAGCTAACAGAGATGCGCAGTTAACATACATGTGAGAAGCAAGCTCGGTATAAGATGATTGGCCTTCAAACAACCTTGACTGGACACATTGCCATCTGAAACACCGCTGCCTTAAGAAAAAAAAGCTGTAATCCACATGTGGTCCAGTCGTCACCCATCCGAACACATCTTGGGTTCTTAAGAGCCTGCATAGTGACTCGTTAATTGACCAGTGGATGCTTAACACACGTTTGCCTAGAAGACTCATGTAACTATTTCCTCTGCTCTTGTCCTTCTAGAGCGTCCTTTCACTGGGCCATCTTAAGTCAGAGAGCCGCCCACTCCATTCCTCAGACCACACTCTAGACTCTCCATAGGAAATACATTGCCCCGAAGAACCTCATCACCTTACAAATGTTACCCTTTGCTTCTGGCCAACGTGAGGGGCCACTTCTTCTGGCAATTGATGAGGGAGCAGGAGGCTGGTTGAAGACAAAGCAAAAGCCGGCACCTTGCACCCCCTCTCCACCCGCTCCCCTCGGTACTGTGTGTGACATTCCTCAGGCACCTCTGACCTCCATAAACAAATAGTTAACTTGCAGAGATCACAATCCTGCAAGACAGTCTCCCCGGGTTTACGAATGTCCTAGAGATCTACAAAGAAGTAACCTTCTCAATAGCACAGTTTCCAGAGGCAAATAACTCAGTTCCTCAAGCCCTAAATAAAGTTAAATTTCTTCTAAAACCAAATCTCAATAACAAAGACGCTTGATAGCAGGAATGTCATTGGCTTGCCAAAAGACAACACTGATCAAGCCTCAAGTCCTCTGGTATCCCAGCACCTTACAGGCCCTCGTTAGCATATGAAGCTCCGTTGAAACCTCCCTTGCCCTCACCTTCCCCCAACCACAAGGTACCTAACCTACCATCTCTCATAACCCGGGCAGCAGCTCTTCCTGCCCATGGGTCCTGTCCCTGTGCTTTAATAAACCACCATTTTGCACCAAAGATGTCTCAAGAATTCTTTCTTGGTCATCGGCTTCGGACCTCAGCCCACCAAACCTCACCTAGGTTCTAGAACTTCTTCAGCAATGCTCCAAGATTCACTATCTCACAAAGAGGCAAAAATTTTTTTTAAGATTGTATTTATTTATTTGAAAGAGAGAGCAAGAGATGGGGTAAGAGAGGGGCAGAGGGAGAGGGAGAAGCAGGCTTCCCTTGAGCAGGGAGCCTGACATGGGTCTCGATCCCAGGTACCAGAGATCATGACCTAAGTCAAAGGCAGATGCCTCACCGACTGAGCCACCCAAGCACTCCTCCAGAAGAGGCAATTTCTGAAAGGAATAACCCTAACCCTATACCCTAGAAGAGGATACTTGATCTGAAGTAGTTAAACCCAGAAGAGGCATGATTGTGATGATGTAATCAAATCAGTTCAGTTGTTGAGTACAAAATACCATGATCAATCCTGGAGGAATAAGAGGATAAAGGTGGCTTTATTCATTATTCCCCAAAGTTTCACAATAATGGAGATACAGAAAGCCATACTGATTGATCTAATGAGAGAGGAGTTCTACAGTGGCTTTCAGTGTTGCTGGAGTACAAGCCACAGTGAGAAACACAGTTCATGTCCCGACACAATACGCATCTATGTATACAGGTAATTAACTGAAACAAATGTATTACAATCCCCTTAACTACAGCAACGCACACTGATGGTTTCCATATATTCTATTCTAGGAATCATAAATTTAAATAAGAACCTGGTCAAAACCTACTATTGGGTGGCAACCTATAGTTTGAACAACGCTGTGCTAACATTGAAGTGCTAAGGGCAGGGGGGAAAGGGACAGGAGAGATTAATTCTGCCTTTCCGAAGCGCGCTTGCCAACTGGTTTAGTCTTACCCACTGGGTTGGTCTGGAGGTCTGGAGGCCTGGAGGCCTGGTAGTGGTGAGGATGAGGGAGGGGTACTAGTCACTAAGCATGCTGGAATGGAACTTCTCAGGGCCTGAAAGCCAGGCCTGGGACTATGGTCTTTATACCAGAGATCAGTGTTTGGTCAATGTGTATTCTGTGGACGGCACTGGAATCACCAGGAGGAGGCTATTAAAACAGATTCCTAGGTCTCAGTCCAGAGTTACTGAGTCAAAATCTCTGGGGTTGGGATTTAAGACACTACATTTTCAGGTAATGTCTCTGGGTGATTCTTTTCTTCTCTGAAGTTTGAGAACCCTGGACGTACATAGACGACAACCATAGAGTTGAGAAGTAGAGACAATACAGAATCATTGAAGGCTATTAACAGGGAAACGACATGATCAGAGCTGGGGGGAGGGGAATCACAGAAGGGGGTGCACCTGGGTGACTCAGTGGGTTAAAGCCTCTGCCTTTGGTTCACATCATGATCCCACCGGGGTCATGGGATCGAGCTCCGTGCTGGGCTCTCTGCTCAGCAGGGAGCCTGCTTCCCTTCCTCTCTCTCTCTGCCTGCCTCTCTGCCTGCTTGTGATCTCTGTCTGTCAAAGGAATAAATAAAATCTTCAAAAAAAAAAAAAAAATCAAAGAAGGGATAGTGAGGGTGATGAAAAATCCTATCTTAAGTAAGCTAATCATTCCTGGTGGGAAATTTGGGGTCAGGTAATAAGGGATGGAGGAGAGAGATGACCCCTCCAAACTTCCCAGAGTATGTCCAGGGGCCACAAAATAATAGGATTTCCTTTTCTCTTGAGACGGTTTTGTTTGCTTTGCTTCTCAGGTTTTGCAGTTGGATGTGTCAATGCATGTGTCATCAATCTTTCGAACTGTACCTTCATCATGTACGAACAGTACTAGGTTTTATACTCAGTGATTCACTGGTTGCCTCGTTACCCTCTAACTTGAATGTGATGTCCAGCAAGAAAGAACTGGCACCCAGCTAAACAAAAGTGGCCAGGAACAGCTACAATTATTCTCTTCCTTGTTTCCCATAGAGATTCCAAAGGACTGAAGAGTCAGCCTAATGACATCTAACTCAGGAAGTGTGGTTTTGTGGACTGAACTTGGAATCAGAAGATGTCTAGATCTTGGGTAAGTCACTTCATTTCTCTGAGCCTTAAGTTTCCATACCTGTAAAATGCCTTCTTTGCAAGGTTGCTATGAGAATTGAATCAAATTCTGAATATTAAAGTGCATCACACCCACATGGTTTCACTGGGGAATTGTCCTAAACATTTAAAGAAGAATTAAAACTAAAGCCATGGATGGATCTAATGTAAAACATGGTGACTGTAGTTGATAACTGAAATGATTCTAACCCCCACTTCCAGTATGTGTGTGTATGTGTGTCTGTGTGTCTATTTCCCACACCACAAAGCAATTCTGAAGACACTAGCAGGCATCCTACAATCCAACTAAAGTCTGACACTACCTACCTAGAGATAGTATCCACTCCCACAGGTTAAGGATTCAGTCCTACAAGACTGCCTCCTCCCTTTCAGCTACCAAATTGCAAGGCCAGGTTGGAACCTGTACTTCTGGCCAAATGGCCACCTCTATTGGTTTGATTAATTTGTGACAGCAGCTCACAGATCTCAGGAAGTTCATTTACTCACTAGATTACCGATTTATTACAAAGGATATTAAAGACTACAGATCAACAGCCAGATAAAGAGATACCTAGGGCAAGGACCTAAACAAAGGAGCCTCTGCCTTTGTAGTTCTGGGGACTCATGGAGTTTGGGATCCAGAATGAAGGTATATGGAAGCGTCTGTCTCCCCAAACCAGAAGCTCTCCAAATGTCTTCCTTTTGGGGTTTTAATGGAGGCTTCATTATATTGGTGTAATTGATTAACTCATTGACGGTTGGTGATTGATTCAATCTCCGGCCCTCTTACCTCCCCAGAAATCAGGAAGTAGACTGAAAGTTCCAACTCTCTATTTATAGATGGTTCCCCTGGCCACCAGCCTCCATCCTTAGGTGGTTTCCAAAAGTCACAACATTAACATAAACCTCTTTGTGGTGGAGAGGGCTTTGTTACGAATAACAAGACACCCATTTCACCTTTATAGCTCTGAAACATTTTTAGGAACTGAGAAAAAGAGACCAAATATTATAACAAAAGATGTTTTTCTCTTCTTGCTCAGGGAATTTCACAGGTTTTAGAAGTTGTGGGTCAGGAACTGTGGATGAAGGTCAGAATATATATTTTTTACAAATCACAATATTGCTATAACATTGTATAACTGAAATTTGCTAAAAGCGTAGAACTAAAATGTTCTCACACACAAAGGAAGAAAGACAGAAGAAGGAAAGAAAAAAAGACACAGAAGTAAATATGTGAAGTGGCCCATGTGGTTTATGAACTGGATGGGTAGAGCCCTTTCACAATGTACATGTTTATCAAATCACTGCACCGCACACTTTAAATATCTTACATTTTATATGTCAATTATACCTTGGTAAAGCTGATATTTTAAAAAGTGACACAATTCTAGGGTCTCTTGCAGAAGATTAAAAAAAAAAAGGGAACATTTTCCAATTTATTTCATGGAGCTGGTGTCACCCTGATACCAAAACCAGGTAAAGAGACTAGAAAATACGCAAAAACCAATAGCAAAATATTAGCAAATAGAATCCAGCTACACATAGAATAATACACCATGACCAACGGGCATGTATTGCAAGGATCCAAGGCTGTTTCAATATCTGAAAAATCTGGGTGCCTGGGTGGCTCAGTGGGTTAAGCCTCTGCCTTTGGCTCAAGTCATGATCCCAGGGTTCTGGGATAGAGCCCCGCATCGGGCTCTCTGCACGGCAGGGAGCCTGCTTCCTCCTCTCTCTCTCTCTCTCTACCTGCCTCTCTGCCTACTTGTGATCTCTGTCTGTCAAATAAATAAATAAATAAATAAATCTTTTTAAAAAATCTGAAAAATCATTTAATGTGATCCCCCATATTAACAATCTGAAGAAGAAAGGCACATGATTCTATCCAAGGATGCAGAGAAAGCAGTTGACAAAATTCTACATGGATTCATGATAAAAACTCTGAAAACTAAGAGTAGAAGGGAACTTCCTCAACATAAGGGACATCCTTAAAGACCTATAGCAAATATCACACTTAATGGCAAAAGACAGAATGCTTTCTCTCTAAGATCAGGAACAACACAGGCCCATCTGCTCTCACCACTGCTATTCAATATGGCACTTGAAGTTTTAGCTAGCTCATAAGGCAAGAAAAAGTAAAGGCATAGAGATCAAAAAGATTAAAAAGAAAAACTATCTCTATTTGTATAAAAGTCTACTTAGAAATCCCAAGAAATCTACAAGGGAATTCCTAGTATTATTAAGTGGGTTCAGGGGGTGCCTGGGTGGCTCAGTCAGTTGAACGTCTGACTCTTGGTTTCAGCTCAGGTCATGATTTCATGGGTCATGATCTCAGGGGTGGTGAAATTGAGATCATGTGTGTGTGGGGAGGGGGTCTCTGGGGAGACCCCCACAATCTGTGGGGAGATTGCTTGAAGATTCTCTCTCTCTCTGCCTCTTTCCACATTCTCTCTCTCTTTCTCAAATAAATAAATACTTTTAAAAATGAGTTAAGTAAAATCATAAGATCAACATAAGAAAATTAATTGTATTTTTTTAAAAAAGATTTTATTTATATATTTGAGACTGAGAGAGAGCACTAGCAGAGGGAGAGGGAGAAGCAGCTCACCCACTGGGGTGGGAGCCTGGTGTGGGACTCCATCTCACTACCCCAAGATTAGGACTTGAGCCGACACCTAAGGCAGACACTAACTAACTGAGCCATACAGGCACCCTTTATTAATTGTATTTTTATGTGCTAGCAACAAACATGTGGAAACTGAAATTAGACTACTTATAATGACTCAGAAAAAAATGAAATACTTAGGTATAAATATAATAAAACATATACAAAATTTGTGTTAAAAACTACAACGTGCTGATAAAAAGAAATCAAGGAAGATGTAAATAAATGTAGAAACACACCATGTTTATGAATTAGAAGACATAACAAAGAAGATATTAACGGTCTACAAACCAATAAATAAATTTAATGCACTTCCTATCAAAATTCCAGCAAGTCATTTTTGGTGTAAATACTGACAAACTGGGCACCTGGGTGACTCAGTTGGTTAAGCGACTGCCTTTGGCTCAGGTCATGATCCTGGAGTCCCGTATCTGGCTCCCTGCTCAACAGGGAGTCTGCTTCTCCCTCTGACCCTCCCCCTTCTCATGCTCTCTCTCTCTCTCATTCTCTCTCTCAAACAAATAAATAAAAATTTAAAAAAGATACAGACAAACTATTTCTAAAATTTATACAGAAGGAAACAGAATGGTTAAAACCTTTTTTTTAAAAAATAAGAAAGTGGAGGGGCGCCTGGGTGGCTCAGTGGGTTGGGCCACTGCCTTCGGCTCAGGTCATGATCTCAGGGTCCTGGGATCGAGTCCCGCATCGGGCTCTCTGCTCAGCAGGGAGCCTGCTTCCCTCTCTCTCTCTCTGCCTGCCTCTCCATCTACTTGTGATTTCTCTCTGTCAAATAAATAAATAAAATCTTTAAAAAAAAAAAATAAGAAAGTGGGAAAAAAGAAAATAGGGAAATCAGCCTATCCAAATTTCAAGTCTTTTTATATAGCTATAGTAATCAAGACTGTGAGGTATTGGCAGAGTGGCAGACACATAAATCAATGAAACAGAATAGAGCCTAGAAATAGCCCCACATACAAACGGCCAACTGCATTTTGACAAAGGTGCAAAAATAATTCAATAAAGGAAGGATAGTCTTTTCAACAAATGGCACTGGAGCAATTGGGTGGCTATAGACAAAAATAAACAACAATAAAAAAATCTAAATCAGGGGCACCTGGGTGGTTCAGTGGGTTAAACCTCTGCCTTCAGCTCAGGTCATGATCTCAGGGTCCTGGGATCCAGCCCCGCATTGGGCTCTCTGCTCAGCAGGGAGCCTGCTTCCCTCTCTCTGTCCACCTCTCTGCCTACTTGTGATTTCTCTCTCTGTGTGTCAAATAAATAAATAAAATCTTAAAAAAAAAAAAAAAACTAAATCAACCTAAATCTCTTATCCCATAGAAAATTAATTCAAAACGGATCATAGCTTTAACTTATGTAAAATATGAATATTCAGATGAAACTATGGCAGAAAACTGGGCAGAGGGCTTGGTGAAGACTCTGATATGACACTAAAAACATGATGCCCAAAAGAAAAAAAACCAATAAACAGGACATTCACAAAAGCTTTTGAAAGACCCTGTTAAGCCCATGAAAAAATGAGTTATGGATGGGGTGAAAATATCTGTGATCCACATATCTGAGGCCTCATATCTAGAATATAAAAAAGACCCTCGAAGCTCAACGGTAAAACAAAACAAAAAGAACAAAACCCCTAAAGATCCAATTAGAAAATGGGCATAAGGCAGGAGGAGACATGCCACCAAAGAGGACAAACAAAGATGGCAAACAAGCGTAGGAAGCGATGTTCAACAGTACTAAGCATCACGGAAATGTAAATTAAGACCGTGAATTCACCAATCAAAATGACTAAAAGAAAAAATAATGACGACATCAATAGCTGACAAGGGTGTGGAGAAACCGGATTCCTTCTACACGGCTGGTGGGAATGTCAGACAGCAAGCGACCCTGAAAAAGAGTTTAGCAGTTTCTTTAAAAAACTAAACTTAGGGGCGCCTGGGTGGCTCAGTGGGTTGGGTCTCTCCCTTCGGCTTGGGTCACGATCTCGGGGTCCTGGGATGGAGCCCGCTTCAGGCTCTCTGCTCTGTGGGGAGACTACTTCCTCCTCTCTCTCTGCCTCCCTCTCTGCCTGCTTGTGATCTCTGTCTGTCAAATAAATAAATAAAATCTTTAAAAAAATAAAATAAAATATTAAAAAAAACACAACTAAACATAGGTTTTATCACATAACCCAGCAATGGTACTCCAGGGTGTTTTTCCAAGAGAAATAAAGACATGTCTGCGTAAAAACCTGTACATGATTACTCATATCCGCTTCATTTGTAGTATCCAAATGCAGGAAATAAATGAAACGTCCTGCTTTAGGCAAACTGTTAGACAAACAGTGGTATATCCCTACACTGGAATACTGCTACTTAGCAATAAAAAGAACAAACTAACAATTCATGCAACAATTAAGATGATCTTCAGATCATCATGCCCCCGTGTGAAAACCAATCTCAAAAGGTTGACTATATGATTCCATTCACATAACCTTCTCCACAATGATATAGATTAGTGACGGCCGAGTGTTAGGGATGAGGGTGGGGACAGGGCAGGGAGGTGGTGTGACTCTCAAGCTATAGGGCTCCAGGGAGAGCCTTGCAGTGAGAGACCAGTTCTGTAGCTTCATTGTGCTGGTTATGTGAATCCACACCTGTGATGCAATGGCATATAACTATATATCCACTTTATACCAATGTCAATTTCCTCACTTCTGTATTGTATTGTCAATACATATCATGTAACCAATAGGGGAAACTGGGTTAAGTTCGGTACATGGGAACCCTCTGTACTATCTTCTCAACTTCCTATAAATCTATCATTATTTCAAAATGCAACATTTTTAAAAAAGCTTACAGTGTACTACAGGGCACTGTACAATTGTAAGGTGGCACTGTGCATATCCAGGCAAATGACAAGCAAACTCGTGGGGCTGGATGCTTCTGGAATGTCTGGAATCTCTGCTCATCCTTTCCCATTTTTGTTGCTGTCTGGAGTCCAAGATTTGGGGTTGTGATGGCTTTGGGGGGACTGTCCGAAGCAGTGTTTCTCAAACTTTGATGTGCCCCTGAGTCTTCTGGGGATCTTGTTAGAGGCAGACACTGATTTCCGTGGTCTGAGTGGGGTCTGAGATCAGGTCTGGGATTAGGGTGAGTTGAGAGGGGTAGGATCGTTCAAGTGTAGGGTCAGATCCTGTCTTCATTTCAAATCATTTTATTTTGTTCATCATAGATTTTTGGCATTAATTTTGCCTTTAAAAAATGTTATTTGTCTCCATTACTGAGTTCTGGGGGAACTTTTGCACCTGAGGGAGGGAGCTATCGTCTTTGGCCTCACACTACTCCCAGCCCCGCCCGAGAGTCAGCATTTCTAAACAGTTCCCAAATGAGACCAGTGCTACTGGTCTGCAGACTCTATTTTGAATAGCACGGGACTAAAGACAGGAGGGGCAGCCCCTGCAACATTAGGGTACCCACAAAAGCAGCTGTCTTCCCTCCCCAGCTCCACCATCACCTCCACTTAGCATGATGAGGGCATTTCTGGACACTGGCAGGTAGTTCGCTGGCAGAGCTTGGCTAGAGCCCTGGAATTTAATTTCATGCCAGGTTTCCCAAGATGTGATCTATTTTTGTCCCTCAGCTCTGCCCTAGGAACAGAGCCAAATCCCTCTAACATTTTCTACTCAGGTCCAACCCGCCCTCCATCTGGTCTACCTTCCTTGCTCCCGTACACACACAAGGAGGAGCCCAAGGCCATTGGTGGCATTGCCGTGTCTTGCCCTCAACACCCTGAGGACCCACCATGTCTCCCAACTCATTCCAGGCCACTTTGAACCAGGTAAATCTCTGCTCCTGACAGCCTGTGATAGACATCCCCCCAGCCCCGGACAGACACAACCCAGATGATCTGTCCATTAATAATAATTCAGGAGACAGACATGTCTCGTCTGCCTCCTGGCCACTCAGTGAAACCAGCTGATGTGTGTAATCTACTCTCCTCTTCCAGAGAGTTAATGGAGGAAACACTGTGGTCAGGGCATCGATACTAACTCAATTTTTCCTTTTCAGCTGCAATTAGAAATGACCCTTTCTCAGTTGTATTCACAACTGGAGCTGCCTGAATTTTTCCTCATTTGTGCATTTCACAAAGGTGATCTCAGTTTGTAAACATTCTAAATTTTAGAACACTTATTGGATACTAAAGCAAGGAATCAAGTAGGGTTATTCCTGCCCAGGGCTTGAAAATGGTTCTTCTTTTACAGGAACCACCTCTGTGGCCTACCATACTGAACCCTGGGAATTCCTTAACACAAATTTAGTGAGAACTTACTGAGTTCAAGGCTCTGTGCCAGGTGCTGTGGGGCACATAGAGAAGTTAGACACAATCCCCACTTCCAAGGATCTTGGGGTTTTGATACAGGGACACAGGGTGCTCTGCTTAGATGACAGGTAAAAGCTGAACGAGCAGCACCAGTGAGGGCTATGGGACTTCAGGAGGAGGGAGTGGTCCCAGTGCGTGGCCTGGGAAGCTTTCCTAGAACTTGGGAGACTTGAGCTGTGTCCTGAGAGCAGAGAACAGGAAGTGTATTAACTGGGTCTTTTTACGTTTCTGTTTTCTGAGGCTCTGACATCTGGGGCCATGCTGATCCTGGAGGGGCCAGCCCTCCCTGAGTTAGCCAGTTTCTAGAAACTGGACACAGCTCACCCTAGAGCACGCCTTTCAAATACAAACTAACCAATTCAGAGCCCATACCCCCATGCTCAGGGCTATTACATACTTGCCCTCATCACCCCGAGGCCAGATACCAGACACCTAGGGACAGCTTCTATGTCACAGAGCCACCGAAATTAATCAAACTAGCCAATCAAAAGCCTGATGACTCTTCCTCTGCTTCTTCCCTGCAGTAACTACAATAAAGCTTCTGGCCCCTGTTTCCGGACTCCCTCAGCCTCCTGACCGGTGCTTCCCTGTGTGATCCCCCTGTAGCATGGACTGTCCTCTCCTGGGATCTGTGAGTATCACTATCTTTTCAGGGACGCTCATCTCCAGATCTGTTGGCTTTGCCACACCCAAATAACAGTAAAGCCCATATTTTAAAATAGAAGGAAGATGGGGCCCCTGGCTGTCTAGTCAGCAAGTATCTCGCTTCAGCTCAGGCATGATCCCAGGGGATCCTGGGTCTGAGCCCAATGTCAGGCTCCCTGCTCTGCAGGGAAGCCTGCTTCTCCCTCTCCCCACTGCTCATGCTCTCTTTCTCTCTCCCATCTCTTTCAAATAAATAAAATCTTAAAAAAACAAAAACAAGGGGCACCTGGGTGGCTCAGTGGGTTAAGCCACTGCCTTCGGCTCAGGTCATGATCTCAGTGTCCTGGGATCGAGCCCCGCATCGGGCTCTTTGCTCAGCGGGAGCCTGCTTCTCTCTCTCTCTCTGCCTGACTCTCCGCCTATTTCTCTCTCTGTCAAATAAATAAATAAAATCTATAAAAAAATAAAAATAAAAAAAAAACAAAAACAAACAAACAAAAAAACAACCAGAAGGAAGACACCCATTCTAGGGAATGGGAGCAGATGGACTGAGTCAGGCATGGAGCCTCCAGGCTCCGCTAAGCTCTATGGCTTGACTTTCTTTGCTTGAAAAGCAATGATACCATTTCCATGCCTTGTCACGAAGGGTGTCTCACCCTCCCGCCCATGACCGGAGCACCTTCCTGGATCTCCTCCTACTCCCAGACCCTCCAGTCCCAATGTGTTTGGGAAGCAGGGAGCTGGGTGATCATGTTCCCCTTGGTCGGTGAAACAGTCAGTCATACCAGGTCCTCTCTCTCTGAGATGTCCAGCCTAAGCCATGAGTGTTCAAGTGAGCAGCCTACTTGAACCTGAAGCAAGTATGAAAAGGAGTATGGTCCCTGACCTTGATCCATGAGTAAGACCATGGGAGCCCATCGGGTCATCCCTGGGTCACCACTGGCGGAGTAGGCTGCCATCCCCCTCTAATAAGTTCAGGCTGGTTATGGACTTAGTGTCCATAGGGGGCAAGTGGCTTAGCCCTTCCCGGAGTTGGCCAGCCCTGTCCCCAGCCAGCCCTGTCCCCAGCCAGCCATCTGCGAATGCTCACCATCATACCTCAGCAGAACTGGCCGGCGGAATGTACGTTCGCCAGCACAACGGCCCCTCCTCTCCTTCACACCCAGGACCCAGGACTCTTAACTATAAAAGAAGCAGTAAAATATGGAACCTCTTGGGATTATGAGAGCACAGCTTTTGTTCTTCGCCTGCTTCCTCCTGGTTCTCTGGCTCAGAAAGGCTACCTTTCCTAAGCCCCAGTCCGGCACGTTCTGCCCGGTGGCTGACCAGAAGAAGATGTGGGCTGCGTGTGGATGCATGCGAGGGTCAGATCGAGGCCCCTGACCAGATTCAGGTGCAGAATAGCCCTGCAAATCCCAAGAAGCTCCCCTGGACACAGAGAATCCAGTGCTCTCCACCATCTGTCCACTCCCACCATCTGCCCCTGACCACGGGGCACGCACCTCGGCCTGTCTTCACTCACCAGAGAAGGCAGTGCTTCCCAGAATCCCTCACCTACTGGGATTTCCTCTAGTCCTGGATTTTCATCCATTTGTCTGGCTTTTGCAGCCACTTGGACTTGCAAACCTGAGCCCTGTCAGGGAGTCACGCAGTGCGGCACAGTTCCTCCCTCATCCCTGCTTATCCTATTGGCTCCGCGACCTCTAGCTGGGAGACCGGGTATCCCTTTGCCTTCCCCGCTAGGAAATGATTCACGAGCATCAGTTCCACAAGCATCACTTCGGACAGACCGTGCCGGGGCGAACCTCTCATGTGTCCCGGCTGCTTTGTGCCACCTCCGAGGTCTGGCCTCTTCATCCGACTCTCCGCTGGAAAAGCTCCCCAGATCCCCATCCCTCACTCTTTCCAAACCACGCTTCTTGGAATTCACCTGTTATTGAAAACTATTTTTTTCTATTTATTTCTCCAGAAATAGAAAGCTAAATATATATATGTAAAAATACAGCATGAACTGATTTCTCCTTCAGTGAGACTCATGAACACATGGGAGAATTGTTTTACAAACCCTCCGCCTGTAATACTAAATAGAACTGGGGGGTGGGGGGGGTGAGGGTGGCAGAAAGAGGGGAAAGTGTGGGGGAAGGTAGAAAGAGAAAAGAGCACACATGATGTAACCCCCCCCCCAAAAAAAACTACCACCATGGCTTCCCATTAGTGATGAATCTGACATTCACAAGGAATCAGGCTCTAATTTTAACTGCACGTCTGTGATTTCACACCGGACAAACCATTAACCTTTTTAAATACAATTTCACCATACAGGCTTCTTATTTAGGGGGAATTCAGCCTCTGAAGTAGAGTTTATCCAGGAAATTGCTTTGTCTTTATCTAGTAAAACAAGTGGAAAACATCAGGCAGAGAATCTCACTTTTGGAAAGATGTGGTCCCGCAGAGGTTCTGGTGCGGGGAGCACACGGGATGGAACGGGATGGCTTAAAGGTTAAAGGTGTTGCTTCCCCCCTCAGAATAGGACTGGGGAAACACTGCTCCGTCTCCAGCTTTCTTACCTGTGCTCATCCTTCCTCTCTACTTTCCCAAGAATCAGTAGAAATATCTTCCTGGATCAAGGGTGCCCCGGCTAGGGCCAACCAACTCTCCACGCTTGCCTAGAACTTTCCTACTTTCAACATGGAAGTTTCCACAACCTGGTAGGGTTCGTAGTCCCCCTCAAACTGAGATGATGGGTGTGGTGTGAGGAAAAACAGCCTTCCAAAGAAGTCCACGTCCTAATCCCTGAACCTGGAAATACGTCACCTGAACATGGCAAGAAGGACTTTGTAGGCGTGACTTAGATTAAAGTCCCTATCTCAAGATGAGAAGATGATCCTGGATGTTCCAGGTGGGTCTGATGTGATTACAGAGAGAACGCAGGAGGGTCAGACTCAGAGAAGATGTGACAATGGAAGCAGAGAGCAGTGACAGGTTTGAAGATGGAGGAAGGGACCACGAAACAAGGGAGGTACCTGTCCTCTGTAAAGCCAGGAGAGGAAAGGAAGCAGATCTCCCCTAGAGCTTCTAGGAAGAACTATTAAGATAATAGTTTAGGACTTGATAATAAGTGTGTATTGCTTTGAACCAGTAAGTTTGTGGTAACTGATTGCAGCAGCAGCAGGAAGCTAATACTGTGGTCACCCTACCCGTCGCTTGAATCAGCCTGCCCAGGGAATGTGAGTCACTCCATCCTCTACTGCACGCACTGAACCAAAGAAGAGGTATCAATTCCTACAGAAGTGGAGAGGGGAAATAGGCTCAAAGAAAAGGTATCCTACATTGGACTTGTTCACGGTCGCAGAAAGGACACGGTTTTAAAGTCATTTCGTTGGTATTTTAGAATTTTCTCTTTGAAGAGACCTATAAGTAAAGAAATGTAAGATAACCTAGGAACTACCAAAATCAAGTCTTTGAAATTCCTGAAATTAAGTCAGAGAGCCCACCTCACCGGCCATAGAGCATAAGCTTATAGATCCTAGGTTCAAATCCTGTGCCAGGCATGACTAGCTGGGTGACCTTGGGTTAGTTACCCAACTGCTCTGGCTGCAGACACATCTTTAAGCTAGAGATAATATGATCCAACTCACAGGGTTATGGAGTAACAGGTGTGAAAAGCAGCGTAACATCAGCACCCAGGACACATTGGCCATGCTTTTCTTTCTCGGGGAAGTTCAAGAACTCCTTTGGGGAGGAAAGTTATGAGATAATGGAAAATAGATATATTGGTCTGTGCCCCTGGTTCCTGGCACAGAGCTCCTAAGACCCTTGTAGGCTGTGCCTACTGTTCTTGTATTTGCTCTTTGACCCCCATTCCTGACACACAATTCCAAAACCTCTTGGAACTTCCTGCGTGAGAGCAGCGTCTTTTGTTCTAAATGAGATGACTCTTGGTGTTCCTGGATGGGTGCTGGTCACCAGAAAGACCAAGCCATGATCAGAAGCCTGAAACTTTTAGCCCCTTATTCCCGGCCCCTGATCCTCTAGAGAGGGAAGAGGGGGCTGGAAATGGAGTTAATATTTGATCATACTGGTGCGAAGAATCCTTCATAAAATCCCAGTCTTAGGGGCTTCGCAGAGCTCTGACCACAACATGGGGAGGGTGACACACCTGGACTCCGTGGGGACAGAAGCTCCTAAGCTAGGGACCTTCCCAGACCTCACCCTGTGTCTCTCTTCATCTGGCTGTTCTGTATCCTTTACCATATCCTTTACTAAGCTGATAAATAGAGGTAATTTCCCCCTCAGTTCTGGGAGCCACTCTAGCAAGTTAATCAAACCCAAGGAGGGGTCTTTAGAACCTCAGATCTATAGCAGTTTGGTCAAAAACCCAGGTCGCAAACCTGGGCTTGCCCCTGGCTCCTCAGGTGTATGTGAGTAGTGGGAGAGGCGCCCCACTTGCAGGACTGAGCCCCGACCTGTGGGATCCAGTGCTATCTCCAGGCAGATACTTTCAGAATGGAGTTAAATTGTAGGACAACCAGCTGTTGTCACAGAGAATTGACTGTCTTGGGGGAAAAACCTCCACATGACAAGTGACCAGAAATGTCAGAAGCGTGAGCATTTTCTACAAGAAGTAAAGGAGATACCCGGGGAAGAGACTCCCAGTAGGAAAGAACTGAGTTTTTGTTTTTTTTTTTACAAAAGCGAAGGTGGGATAGGAAAAATTGAAAAACTCTTTAAAAAAAAAATATGCAGCTTGCCATTGTGGGGGCATCAAGTATAAGAAGGCTTCCTCAGGTCCTAATGCTCTTGGTGTCCCCAGTGAGATGTTTTTTGTGGTGCTCACTGCCCCTTGTCCTGCCCTCCCGTAGAGAGAGGACATGTGGCCCTCTGGGCTTGAAAAGCCTTTCTGGAGACTGGGTGATCTCCTCTCGTCCTCAAGTGCAACCAAACAAAGGGTTCTGAGTAATGCCAGAGAAGCCAAGATTGGGGGTGGGGGCCTGCAGCACCCAGGCAGATTTCGACTCTGTCCAGCCGGAGCTGTTTGGATGATGGATGGGGGAGAAAGCTGCATGCAGGAAATGTCAGGCTGGCTCACGGCTCTCCGGGCTATCGATCGCGCTCCGCTGGCGGCTGGACAGAGGGGCTTTCTGCCGGATGGAGGAGACCGCTTTCAAAGGTTTCATTGGTCTTCGGGAACTCTCAGAGCTCACAGACGGTTTCACTGCTTCTCCCGAAGCTGACCTGGAGGCAGGACTCCAAGGGACAGCAGCAGGAAACGATCCTAAAATGGGCTTCAGGCTCGTGGCATGAAATCAGATACCTTTGCTGCACATTCCTTAAGGCAACGTTTTTATAAAAAATAATACTAATTAGTTCAGTGAGAATGAGGGGAAGTGTGCAGCCTAACACACCATTGGTGAGAGTTAAATTGATTGCCTTTTAGGAAAGGCAATAGATGGTAAGCATCTATGAAAATGACCAATGCGCATAACCGTTGACCTGGCAATTTCACTTCCAGGAATTTTTACTACAGAAAAAATCTGCGCATGCGCAAGGAGATGTGTCCAAAGGATGTTTCACTTCAGCGTTAACTGAAGTGAAGCCCATCAGACCAATTATGGTATATACACCTACAGACTATTATACAGACATTAAAAAGAATGGAATAGGCATATTCAGTCTGATATGGGAAGATTTCTAACACAGTGTTAAAAAAAAAAGTCAACAATGCATTTTGAAAAAAAAAATTTAAATCACAGAACTCTACCTATAGTATGGTGACATTTGACTAAAGCTATATGACTGTAAAA
This sequence comes from Mustela nigripes, assembly GCF_022355385.1. Lineage (NCBI taxonomy): Eukaryota > Metazoa > Chordata > Mammalia > Carnivora > Mustelidae > Mustela > Mustela nigripes. The sequence continues at coordinate 19,150,775 of NC_081566.1, forward strand.
TCATTTCAGATAGTGATGATAAGAGCAGTGAAGAAAATAAGATGGGGAGAGAGGGTGGAGATTAGGTGGTTATGGGTGGGCTTCTCTGTGGAGGTGATGTGGAGGCAGAGAAGTGAATGACAGGGCATCAGCCACACAAGGGTCGGGAGGGAAAGTGTGGCAGACGCGGGGTGCGGTGCCTACAAAGTGCCGAAGGCAGAAAAGTCAGGCTGGTGCTACAGTCAGGGAGGTTGGAGGGAGACGCACTCGGAAGGGCCTTGGGAGCACGGAAGAAGTTTAGGATTTTATTTTAAGCCCTTGGAGGGTTGCAATGTTTGAAATTTTGACTATTTTGCAATTTTCAAAAATCTGAAAGCTCGTTTATCTGTTGGGTGGAGAATGAATGAATTGAGAGGGAGCAAGAGTAGGGGGAGTGAAACCACTCAGGGGATCCCGAGTCCAGGAGAGACATGACAGTCATGAACCTGCAAATGGCCAGGCCTCCCATCATTTACCTCTGAAGGAGCTACAGTAATCGATCAGCATCTTATGAAAGTGTTGAATAACTAGACATTATTTTAAAAAGTAGAAAGGCCTACATGAAGGAGAGAGAGATATTATAATAGAATTAAATTTTGTGATAACTGATTAATTACGAAGATTATTTTGTGAGGACCATGTTTGATCTGGTCAAATTCCTATGTTCCCCAGAGCATGCCTATGTATTCAACAAACTGATATTACATCGTTAGTTAATGAAATGAGTAACAGGTCTGTTCCTCCAAACCTAAGAGTTGAAAGGAGACCCCAAGAATTACGAAAACCTGCGCAAAATTCCTAAGGAAGCAGAAAGTCCCATACTCTCGAGCCTTTAGATGTATCATGCATGTGTTGAAGCATACTTATCTCTCTGGTTTTCGTCCTTTTTTTTTTTTTTTAGCTGAAGTTACAGTGCCCCCTAGAAGACCAGATTTGATATTCTCATTCTGATTTTAGGTCCAGTAAGTATTTTTTCTTGGATGAACCTCCTTCTCAGCACTTTCCTGAAAGTACCGGGTGGACACCTGAAGAAGACTCATGGAAATTCACCCAGGGTGGTCCACACAGCCGCTCTTGGAATGTGCAAGATGAGCTTTGTGACCTTCTACCGGGAGGGCTGTTCTGATTGCAAAGAGAGAGACTGCCAGCAGCAGGTAAATCAGCAGCCAACCCGGGAGGGGCCCAGACAGACGCTCCCAAACATTCTTAAGATGCCGTATTTCTACTTATTCAGAGACCTCAGCCAGGCAGTCTGGATCTTACTATCTCTGGGTCTGCTTCCCATACTGCCCTCATCCTGAGACTGCTCTCAAAAACTCCTGTGGCAACGGCGAGTGCAGAATACGACAGTCCTGTGTCCTTAGGTCTAGCACCCAGAGAAATACTGCAAAACACATCTTCCAGAATGTCTCACCTGTCAGGTCACAGCTGTTTCTCTTTGCCCCATCAGCCCAAGCTGAATCAAACGCCTTTAGCCTGTTCTGGTTTCCCAAGAAGACCAGGAAGACCCCATATGGGTAAGGCAGTTCTAGATCAGTTCACACGTGATCTGATTTTGCTCTCGGGGGGACACTCGGCAACGCCTGGGGACAATTTTGGTTGTTGTCATTGGAAGGGGGCTGCTACTAGCTTTTAGCCGGTAAAAGCCAGGATGCCTGCTTAACATCCTACAATGCTCAGGACAACTGCCACAACGAAGAATTATCTGGTCTATCGGTGCCCAGATTGGGAAACTAGGATCCAGATCAATGAAACAAGGCCTTCGTCTGAAAGGTAAAATGAAACGAATAAGGCTACTACAGGTGGAAGTATTGAAGCCCCAAGAGAAGAAACACCAGGGCATTGGGATTTCAGAGCCCACCTTTCCACTCCTTCTAGCACAAGGAACTGTTACTGGGAAAACTGACTAAGTCAAATACCATTGTGGCCAGAAGCCCCACAGGATGGAAGGATTGCCAAGAGACCCAGGAGGGTTGTAAGCAATGGATCCTACGGTTCCTGCTCGCGGAGGAAGAGGCTGCACGTGGAGGCGTCGCTCTGCTTGAGTGGAAGAGGGTGATCAGCACAAGCTCCTGCTTATAGCCCTTTTCTCTGCTATCTGCTCCCTTCCCTTTGCTTTTATAGCCTTGGAAGCCATGCATCTAAGCTTCAAAAATCCCCCTGAGCTGACAGAATGAATGGTTTCTGTGCACAGTAGTTAAAGCATACAGGATTTTGGAACGAGCAGACTGAGCGATTTAGGGAATCCTTGGCCGGAGATCAAGGGAGACCCTTTCTCCTGGCAGGCCCTAATTAATTCATACTCCTTGTGAAAAGCTGTGAGGGGATAATTCAGACAAGCAACAGCGAACGGCTTTCTCAGCGGTCTATTTTCTAGGCCCAAAGTAATATTATATAATAATCAGGTTAAAAAAAAACTGCACTGGTTTCTTGGCACTCTGCTGTAAAGATTTTTTTTTTCCTTCTGGAAGTTCAAATGGCAGGGACCTGTTTGCACGGTCTTGGCAGGAGTGGACAGAGAGGCTTGTCTCTAGCCAAGCTCCCTGGAAAGATCTGCCTCTGGCCTCTCGGGTCAGTGGATTGGAGGGTCTGTTTTATAACCCAGTGATTAAGAGCCATGAGATGTAGTTACTACGTTTCTCATGAAGAACTTGAGAAGTGGGCTGCTGCTCTGAACCGAGTATCACACTTCTGGACCCCTACACACACACACACACACACACACACACACCACGTCTTGGTGTATACCCAATTTAATCCAATAGATTTAGAAATTTGGAAGCATACTCTGAAATAAGAAAAGGCAGAGAATCACTTTTTCTGAGCACATTAGTCACAGATTTGTATTGTTTTTAAAAATAGTTTTATGTTTACATAATTTCAGACTTAAAAACAAGTTGCTGAACTCCCATATACCATACCATTCACCCAGATTCCCTCTTCCTTAATATCCTACCACATTTGCTTTATCATTTTTGCTTTCCCTATATTCACATTATTATTACTTTTTAAACTATTGGATAGTAAGTGGCCTCTTGGCTCCTAAATACTTCAGTGTGTGTTTTCCAACAAAAGGGCATATTAGTGACAGTTTATGAAACTCGTCTGGCAAAATGGTTTAAAAGTCTGGACCAGCAGAACAGGATTTCCCAAGGATCTCCCGGTATATCTGGGTTCAAATCTTGGCCTCACTACTTGCCAGCAGTGGGACTTTGGACACCTTCTCAGGTCCCAGTTTCTCCATCCGTAAAATGGGGGAAATGCTAGAATCTCTTTCATAGGTCTCTGGGAACAACCAAGTGAACCAAGTCACCAAATAAGTCTATGCAGGGACAAGTTTCACACATGTGTAAAGCAATATCCACTAATAATAGTCTTCATGTTGGCTGCTGTCCCCCCCTTTTTAAAAATATTTTATTTACTTATTTAATAGACAGAGATCACAAGTAGGCAGAGAGGCAGGCAGAGAGAGAGAGGTGGAAGCAGGCTCCCTGCTGAGCAGAGAGCCCGATGTGGGGCTCGATCCCCGGACCCTGGAATCTTGACCTGAGCTGAAGGCAGAGGCTTAACCCACTGAACCACCCAGGTGCCCTGCTGTCCCCCTTTCGTTTCACTTCTCATTTCCTTGTAATTTTATAGGATTATTATTCTCCAATACTTTTCCAGTCAGAGCCCTTCTCAATGAAGTCTGGTCCTCCTGTTTTCATTGGCAGAGCTGGCACCAAATGGGCCATCTCCCTAACTTCTTTCTCTCCCTGCCAGGTCCCCTCCCCACCCACCAACACCAGTCTGTTCAATTAAACCACGACAGACCTAGAGATCTACAAGCATATTACAAAATAGAAAAGAGCAAAACTTCATTTCTGTGCTTTAAACTAGGACAACACCAAGAGCCCAGGGTGCGTGAGATCACATCTCCTCCTAAGCAACGGGGCAGGGATTTGAGTATCTACCACTGGAGACAGGGAGATAGCTGGCTCCTGGGTATATGGGTCAACCAGTTGTACTTTTTTCCCTAGGCATGGATAAATGGGTATCTTGTTAGGAAGAAAAAAAGAAAACTACTGTTTAAAATATTCTTACTATGTTGCCAGTGCTTTCACAAGATGTTTAGGTATTTCTACTTTCAAGCATTTCTTTGGAGAAATACACTATCTATTTATTTATAAAAATTTTATTTATTTTTATATTTTTTAAGGTTTTATTTATTTGACAGGAAGAGACACAGCGAGAGAGGGAACACAAGCACGGGGAGTGGGAGAGGGAGAAGCAGTCTTCCTGCAGAGCGGGGAGCCAGAGGTGGGGCTCGATCCCTTGACCCCAGGATCATGACCTGAGCCGAAGGCAGACACTTAGCGACTGAGTCACCCAGGCGCCCCAAGATTTTATTTATTTTGAGAGAGAGAGAAAGTGCAAGCAGTGGAAGGAGCAGAGGGAGAGAATCTCAAGCAGATTCCCCACTGAGCATGAAGCCCAACACAGGGCTTGATCTCATGACCCTGAGATGGTGACCTGAGCTGAAACCAAGAGTCAAACGGCTTAACCGACTGAACCACCGAGGCCCCAAGAAATATACCTTTTAAAATCCAATGACAACAGCACATATCAGTTAATCACTAACTACCATCCAGGCGCAGCTCCCAAGGCAAAGGCTGGAAGCAGTGCCTTGAAGCAGAAAGCTGAGGTTTGGCCCTAGCTGTAGCTGGGTTTTCTCTCCAGGGACCTGCCAGGCATGTAGCTGCTGAACCACAAGCCTCAGGCCTGATGTTTAGTGGGTAGCCTCTGCCAGGAGCAGTTGCAGCTGAAAGACAAGCATGTGGTCCCATGTGGAATCTTCTGCTTGTCTCCAAGGGCACCTTTCAACCCTCCCCCATGCCTTTAAACCTTCCACAGCTCCTTGCCTAGAGGATAAGGCCCAGACTCCCAAGCTGACCTCTTTAATTCTGAACCCTGAGGCTCTCTCCTGGGCCCCGCCACAGCCTCAAGCTTGCCCTTTCCCCCCAGAGACATGGATTCATGCACACTCCCCCAGGTGCCTTCACCCATGTGTTCCTTCTCCCTTGGATGCCCTTCCCCGGCTTGGTAACACCTGGAGAAGGACTGTGGTCTGCTCTTCTTTGCATCTCCAGTACCCGGTCCCTCCTTGTCACTTAGACATTGGGTAATATGCAACCAGCACTCTCGAAGCTTCCAGCTTTGTGCTGAATTACAGCACACGTATGCGTAAAAGTGCAGGTACCCTGAGAAATGACCAGTCTGAAGGGGGATTTTCCACATACAAATATAGTAACTTGTCAGTAAAAAAAACAAACAAACAAGTTTTGTGGATTTAATATCCTAACATAACCCCATACAGATTTCAAGAGATAAAATAATAACTAGGTCCAAAAAAGTCATATTAATACATCAACTGAGTATGCCAACCAATTTTTTTTTTAAAGACTTATTTATTTATTTATGGGACAGAGAGATCACAAGTAGACAGAGAGGCAGGCAGAGAGAGAGAAGCAGACTCCCCGCTGAGCAGAGAGCCCGACGCGGGACTCGATCCCAGGACCCCGAGATCATGACCCGAGCCGAAGGCAGCGGCTTAACCCACTGAGCCACCCAGGCGCCCCTATTTTTTTCTCTTATTATCTAGAACATTGGTTTACCTCAACAAGAAGATGGTGATGATGATTTAAAAAAGAAGAAGAAGAAGAAGGGCATATTCAATGGAACTACCCTTCATGCCATGATGGCGATCTGTACCTGATCCTAAAATCACATGGGGAAGACATACAGATCGAAATAAAATATTCCATACTTGCTTTCATTAATTTGTTTGCTTGTTTATTTAAGTGGGCTCCGTGCTAGGTGTGGAGCCCAACATGGGGCTCAAGCTCATGACCCTGAGATCGAGACTCAGACTCTTAACCGACAAAGCCACCCAGGCACACTCCCTACCCCATACTCAGTTTTAAAAGGGTTCATGTGTATCTCAACTGTTCCAACAAAATAAAGAATAAGTCCCAAAGTTTCCCAATGGCACAGCACTTCCACCTTGGTGAGCACAAAGGCACATCACGCACGTTCGGTAACACACGTAGTCACTAGTCCAACACTCCTTTAGGGGGTACGGTCTGCCCAGAATGTGTGTCGTACGTGTGGGGCTGTATGCTTAATTCAACCCAAACTAGAGACAACATGTCCAAACTGCTTTTGAAAATGAGAGGACCCCACAGACTGAGCAAACCACCGAGTTCAGAGTAACCAGACTTTGATTTGTGATTCAAAGATGTTTTTTTTCTCCTTAATGACTACTGAAGTAAAACACCACCTTGTTGGGAAGGTTCAGCCTGTATTTCTCTTCTTGGGCTCAGTCTGTACCTATCCCAAGAGCATCTACAGACTGGGGTGCTTGAGGCAGTGAGGCAGGTTTCTTCAGAAATGGGGGGGAAGGGGCATCGGGGTGGGTTAGTCGGTTTATTTATTTATTTATTTATTAAAGATTTTATTTATTTATTTATTTATTAAAGATTTTATTTATTTATTTGACAGACAGAGATCACAAGTAGGCAGAGAGGCAGGCAGAGAGAGAGAGAGAGAGAGAGGGAAGCAGGCTTCCTGCGGAGCAGAGAGCCTGATGCGGGGCTCGATCCCAGGACCCTGAGATCAAGACCCGAGCCGAAGGCAGCAGCCCAAACCACTGAGCCACCCAGGCGCCCCGGGTTAGTCGGTTTAATGTCTGACTTGTGGTTTCAGCTCAGGTCATGATCTCAGGGTTGTGAGATCCCAGTGCAGAGTCTACTTAAGGCTTTCTCTCCCTCCGCCCCTTCCCCACTCTCTTTCTCTAAAAAATAAATTCAAAATATCTTAAACAATAAAAAAGAAAGAAAGAAATGGTGGGGACATCATAGTTCCAGATTCCTTGCCCCCGCCCCCTCCCCATGTGCTTGCATTCTCAGGAAATTTCTCTCCTGGGATCTGGAATTTATTTTGAGACACGTCAGAGAGCCATGTGAACAATGAGGAAAGAGCCGGAGGCAGGACCCTGTGTCTGTGTCACCTGGGCAGGGGAGGGAGGGAATCTGTCTCTCTGACTCCTCCCTGCCAGCAGGGGCCCCTGGGGATGTGGATGGGGAGTGAAGGGGGAGGGTGCGGTTCCTCCCTCCCCTGCAGGCTCTCTGGCTTGAGAAGGGGAGGATTCATTCTCCACAGACACTCTTTCTGAACCATTTCTCTCTGTGTCTGAGAAGATCATGATGTGCCGAGCCAAACAACAATCTCAGATTTTCTCCCAGTTGGCAGGAGCCCCAGCCCCAGAGTCAGGGCCAGCCAGCCCCGGCCTCCCAGCTGGCCCGCGATGGGTTCCTGGTGGGCTGTCCAGGAGGGTTGACATTTCGTGTTCTGGAGGGCAGGGCTGTGTCCCACACAGCTTGCTGCCTTCCCCACTCCATCTCCAGCCCTTAGCGAGCATCTTGAATATTACTGCCACTCGACGGAACACTGAGTGAGGGAGTGACTGGAAGCAGGCCAATATTCACAGAAATATTGCATACTAGGCAAAATGTGTGGAAATAGGCCCTCATCTGACTCCCCTTCTTCCCACTTGTGGAAACTGAGGTCTTTGCCAGCAGCCCTGAGTCCTCCTGCTCAGCCCCTGTCCCGCATTTTGGAGCTCTCATTCAGCAGCTTTGACAGACCGCAGGGGTCCCAGGGGTCAGCCAGATGTTACTTAGTATCCTGACACCACTAATCACTGGACCTGTGTTTGTTTTATAAATGTTGCCTAGTCGGAGTCTAATACATATATTTCAATCCTCAGCCTGCCTCCCCAAAGGAATCACTTTAAAACGATCATTTCAGGGTTTCCGGTGGGGCTCAGTCGGTTCAGCGTCTGACTCTTGGTTTCAGCTCAGGTCATGGTCTGAGGGTCATGGAATGGAGACCAAGCAGAGATCCCCGCTTCTTCCTCCTGCTCGTGCACACACACACACACACACTCTCTCTCTCTCTCTCTCTCTCTAAAATAAATCAGTCTTAAAAAAAAAAAAATCCCCAACTCTCCCCCTTCGGGTAGGCAGTGTAAATAAATAAATAAATGCATAAAATGCTCGCTTCAGCGGTCTCTGTTGAAGTAGGGTAGATCCCTCTAGATTGGAGCTCTCAGGTCGGACCTCAAAAGTGGCCGCCTCAGGGCACTGGGGCCAGGCTGGTCAGCCCTTCCACCCCAGAGGGGAGGCCCAGCTTTACCCCGTCTTATCTCAGACTCCCATCTCCTGCCCCTCCCTGGACGGGAACCCTGGTCCTCTAGGCTTTTCCTCACCTGGAGTCACGTCACCCCTTCCGTCTCTACAAGCAGAAAAGCCCTTTAGAGTTGACTCAGTTTCCCCCTCACTGTACTGACAGAGAGGAGAGGGCCCAGAGCCGGGCCAAGCTAACCTGTTGTGCTGGAAAGGGATTCACGACCCCCCACCCCCAGCCCAAGGCCATTAACTGCAGGGCTTTGCTCGCTGGTCAAGAGACAGGCCCCCACCCAGGCTGATGACAGGAGTCTCGAGTCCAAAGTTAAAAAAAAAAAAAAAAAATTTAGTTCAGAGCAGCCGCGAGCTGGATCCTGTACGAAGCCCCCCAGACGGCGATCAGGGTGAGGGAGACGCGGAAAGCGACAAGTGCTGCAGCGCCAAGCCTTGCGGTCACGGTCAGTCCGGAGTGCGTTTCCGTGCTGGACACCGCGCTGCGGACTTCCCGGGTCCGAGCTCTTCCACAGACAGAGGGAAGCTCCGAGTCCCACCGCAGGAGGCGGGAGGGCAGCCTCTGACCCCGGGGTACCGGGTGGGGATGCTCAGCCGCGTCTCTGCCTCACCTCCCCAGAGGACCCGGCACCCCAGCGGCAGAGCCTGAGCCCCCGGCTGCTCTCACTCTGGCTCCACGGGGCCTCTTCTGGGCCTCAGACCCGGAGCTCTCGGGGCCTGTGTAGGGGCCGTCGCCTGGTCTGTTGGAGACAAGCCCGGGCCAGATGGAGAAACAGGGCTCCGGGCTGGAGCGGGAGCGAGGATGGGGAGGGGATGCCCACAGGGAAGGAGGAACTGAGCGAGCGCTGTCCTTGGAAGCGGGGTCAACTCCGGAGGATTTATTCCCGCTCCGTCTTGGAATTCCGAAACCAGAGCAGGGTCGTCTCCCGAGCAAGGAAATCCCCCGGGGAGGGAGGTGGGGGAGCAGCTCGTGGGGTGGCTCGCGGGGACCTGCGCTGGGAGGGGAGGGGCCCAGAACACTGCACCACCCTGGGAAAGTCCTATGTCCTTTCCGCCTGGGGGGGGGCGGGGAGCGGGAGGCCGTGGGCTCCGTCTGCGGACGCCTGTGGGCACACGCGACCCACGTGTGTGGGTCTGCTGACCTCCGAGCTGCTGACCTCCGATCTGGCCTCGGCTGCCGGGGCAGACGGGGGCAGGGACGTGCGTGTCTACCGTCACCTTTTGTTGTTACTTTTCATTTAACCGTCGCGCCAGCTCTCCCGGGGGTGCGGTCTTTAATCCCAGTTGACAGATGCGGAGCTAAGGACTTGCTTAAGGGGGCAGAGTCCGGGATCACACCGGGTCTGGACTCAGAAGCCCCTGCACGGGGGACACACGCGTGTGCGCCGCCCCCGTGATGCACCCCGGGGCTGCCGCGGTGGAAGCTTCCCTGAAGTAGAAGTCAGACTGGTAACTGAGAGAAACCACAGTGGAGGGTTGATTTCCTCCGAAAAGTAACTCCCTGAGTTGTTGTTGGAAGAGAAATAAACAGATCCTGAGTGAGATGAGAAGGGAAGAAGCATGCGGCATTCTGGGCTGGGGGACTTTTTGGGAGTGTGGAGGGAGCTGACAGTACTTGAGGTAGCTGTATTCAAAGCCTATGTGGGGAGAGAGAGCATTTTTTTAAAAGCCTTGCTCTATTTTAAGTAGAACACCCTTTTGGTCTTCTTTGAGAGCTTTTAGCAGAGATTAGAATTTCTTTGTGAATGACTTTTTGGCTATCCAAAGATTGTTTCTCTGAGGACATCACCGTTTTGGGACCGGGTTAGAGGCGCTAAGCTTTGTGTGGGTCACACCAACACTCCTGGAATTCCATCCAAAGTCACCTAACCCCTTCTTTTTTTTTTTTTTTTTTTTTTTGAAGATTTATTTATTTATTTGACGGAGATCACAAGTGGGGGTTGGCAGAGAGGGGTGCAGGCTCCCCGCTGAGCAGAGAGCCCATGAGGGCTGGATCCCAGGACCCTGGGATCATGACCAGAGCTGAAGGCAGAGGCTTTAACCCACTGAGCCACCCAGGTGCCCTTAACCCCTTCATTTTATTACAGAAAAAGAAACAGGTAGGAGCCAGACAGGCCCCAGTTCCTTGTTTCTCAACTAATTTCCTGTCCTGTCCTTGCTTCTGAAAGGGAATGAGGGGACATGGGGGGGGGGGGGGTGTGCAGGGGAGTGGGGGAGAGAGATCAAGAGAGATCATCTCCCTCCATTTCTCTCGGTGGCACACCCCCATCCCCATCTCAGCCACCTTCATGCTGGCAAGAAGTTCCCGTCCTCTCCCTGCCTTTTAAAAATTACATGGCTCTGGGTGAGCCAGCGTTTCCCCCTCTATAGCATCAGACTGATGAGAGCAGCTACTCCGCCAGGTTGTTGGGAAGCTGGAAGGAGAGCACGGAAGCGTCCATCAACCTGTTAGTGTGTGAGGAAACAAAAATGTCCATTCTTCCTTCCCACCAGAGAAAGTCGCGTCATTCCAACCTCCTTCCCTAAACCCCCTTCACTTTCAGAAAGGATGCATGCTCTCCTTCTGGGAGAGGGGCCGACACATCCATGATATGGGGCTGAGAGGGCAGCAGGGCACGGAGGGAGGCACCTGGAGAGGCTGGCATGGAAGAGGGTTTATTTACGAGGGAGGGAAAGCTGGGTTGGGCCATGGTGGTGCCTGAGCAGCTGTGGTGTGTAAATCACATGAAAAGAAAGAGAGAGATTTTAATGACCATTCCCGGGTCTATGCATGTGAGCGCCTTTAACATCCTTGACGGTAAAGATGGAATCATCTTTAAATTTCGAGTGAATGCTACGCTGACTTTCTGGAATATGACACCCTCTGAGACTATATTAAGTGGGTTTATGGGTTCAGAAGGGGTACACATATGAGGGATTATAGTATCATCTGTCCGTGAGAACCCTGAGGGAGAGAACATGGCCAGGCGTACGGTCCCAGGCTGTCCTTAGACCTGAGCACAGTGGGCTGGGCCTTGAATTCTCCTTCTTTGCCATCCTGGGCAGCACCTTCCTGGAGCTCCAGGAATAATCGCAGGCACTTAGGGCAAGGACACCTAGACTAGAAATATTCTAGAAATATCCTGCCCCACCCACCCACCGCCCCATCCAGATGGCCAGACCTCTCCCTGCTCCCACCCTGACTCCTCACAAGCTGGGCCTGTCCCAACCTCTGTCCCCAGCTGGGAGCTCCCACATCTCACCAGACTAACGGAGTCTGCAGAGTTGAGTAGTAGCAGCTGTCAGGGGATCACGGATGCACCACCTGGCTCCCCAGGGCCCCTGGAACAGCCATCTGGAGCCTAGGCTCTTCTTACCCAAATCACGAGGTGAAATGCTCAGGACTGCACTACTGAGACTACTGAAGGTCCGCTCCCGTGGTTTTTAAATACCATCTGTCTGCGGACCACTCCCAAATTTCCATCACCTGGCAGACCTCTCCCCTGAGCTTTAGCCTCAGAAATCAAATGATCTGCTTGCCGTCTCTCCCTTGGGTGGCTCTCACAAAGATCTTACCCTTGATTCATACAACACTAGATTCTTGACATCCATCCTCATATCTGTACCATCACCACACCCCACCTGCCTGCCCCCTCCGTGCAACAACACCACTATCCAGGACTCGGTTGCCGAAGCCAGCAACCGGGGAGTGTCTTGGTTTCCCCCTCCCATAACCTCCCCACCCCCATCTGACCTATGAACAGCCTCTACACCCCGCCAGCTTCTTTCCGTCTTCACTGCCACCACCATCCTCCAAGCGACACTCATCTCTTCTCTAGATGACCAGGGGGTGGAGCTTAGAGGCAAGAGGGACTGGAAAGAAAGCACGGTTCAACCGAGGCTGGAACCTAGCCCACTGCTGCCCTCCTCCCTCATGACGGTGGCATGAGGAAATTGGAAAACTGGAAAAGTTTGAGGATCTGAGAATGGAAAGAACTTGACTCCACTAACCGTCTGCAACTCTGAACAAAAATTTCAGCACCAGTAAGGGACGCACTGTTAATGGAAGTGAGCAGATTTCGGCAGAGAAAGGGACTGAGATGCTACCTTCCGGCCATCTTCCCCTGCCCTGCCCCGTTCTCTTTGCTTCCTGTAAGGTGGGGAGATTGGATCAATGCCCAGGTGCCAAAGTGGGACAAAGGTTAGCCTGGGGGCCTGATGGGAGATCGTCATAAAATGTGTGAAGCGTCCCAAAGTCAGAAGCTTCAGGGCGGGTGACGGACCTGGGGACCTGAGAGGAGGCAGAGAAGTAAGGGCAGAGATGAAGGCAAAACCTGGACGGGGAGACTCCTAGAGAAGTTAATTCATGTTGCCCAGGGCAAGAGGACATATGCCAAGCTACATCAACACAGGAGATGCCAGCAGAGGACCAGCGTGGGTCAGGTGCCCTTTCCTTCAGCATCAGAAAGTTACATATGCCCCCTGGGAATTTTGACCAAATCCAGGGAGAAACAGAGAAGGAAAAGGGAGGGAGGAATTCGAAAGTGCTGAGACGGTATTAAAAAAGAGTACCAGAGCCTACCGTGTCACCTGCCCTGGCAAGGGCAAAAGGACTCTCCTTACCTGAGTTTCATCAGAGGGAAATGTATAAAACTGTCTGTACACTGTACAGTTCAAGTGGGAAATCTCACACTGGTGACATGTAAACCCAGTCACACTATTCACCTCCTCAAAATCCAAATCCAAGCCTCTTACTTTGACCCAGAAGGCCCCGCGTGGTCCAGCTTCTACCCAGAAGGCCCCGCGTGGTCCAGCTTCTACCCAGAAGGCCCCGCGTGGTCCAGCTTCTACCCAGAAGGCCC
>NC_081566.1:19163880-19275614 GCF_022355385.1 Mustela nigripes
TGCGTGGTCCAGCTTCTACCTTCTTTACTACCTTTATTCCAAGCCTCTTCCTGGACCACTGCGTGCCAGCTTCCCTGGCTTCCCTTGAGTTCCTCCATCCTCTAAGCCTTTTCCTGCCTTTGAACAAGGTTTTCTTTCCTCCTTTTTGATCCTTCAAATGAATGCCACCTTCTCTGGAAAGTCTTCTCTGGCCCCTTTCCCAGTGCTTTCCTGGGGTCATCCTCCACCTCCGGCCCTTGCTTCCGTCCTCTTAACAGGTCACATTGTACTTTTCATTTATTTATTGAATGACTGAATCTCTGGACGCCCCCAGAACCCACCCAGCAGAGTGTCAGTGTGGTTCCATGTGGACAGAGTAAATGTGGGTTCAATGACTCTGGCCCAACAGAGAAATCCTCGGGGTTGCCCAGGAGCCAGAAGTCACACTAAGGCCTCCCTCTGGATACGGAGCAGATGATTAGGGCTGCTTGCCCAGGGTCTCCCATTTCACCATCATCCCTCCATCCTGGCCTCTTGCCCCCTGTAGATCAGGACACCTAAGGGAGTCCAGTCCCTTGACTCTCCAAGGGAGAAACTTGAGGCGCCGGGAGATGTTACGACTTGGCAGTTACTTCGTGGTAGGACTGACCCCACCATCTGAGCTTCCCAAACCCTAGCCAGTGCTCTCTCCCGACCTCAGCCAGCTCCATTCTATCGATTTCTGCCCTCTCTTTCAGGTAAAGGATTTTATCCCCTCTCTTTCAACAATGCAAACACAGTTACTTTGTAAAAGGATTAAAATCCATAAATACTCTGGAGAGATACTCACATTTATCTGCATGAATAAAATGGAAAGATGAAAAGTGTCATGTTCTTTAAGAGACTCAGGGAAATCTTTATGGCTTTCCTTAAGCTAATTTAATGCTTGATGGTTTGGGGAAAGTGCATCAGAAGCCTCTAAAGAATATGTCTAAATAGGCCCAAAGTATGACAGCAGGGCTGGAGCTACTTTAAATAAAACCTTTCACCTTATATTATCCCCCCAGTGGAGCAAGCCAGATCAGTCTGTTGCTATTATTCTGGGTTTCTTAATGCAATTGCAGTGTGGACTGGATATTGAAAGAACCATTACCTTTCCCCTCCACTTATACTCAAATAGTTAATCATGTGTTATGACCGTCAGGTCTATGTGGGCAGTTTATTTTACTTCATCACTCTTGGCCCATCACATAGTACAATTTTTCACACATACCATAGGTGCTCACAAAAGAAGTAAATAGATATTTATTTTTTATAATGATTTTTATTTATTTATTTGACAGAGAGAGATCACAAGTAGGCCGAGAGGGAGGCAGAGAGAGAGGCAGGCAGAGAGAGAAGAAGGGAAGCAGGCTCCCTGCCGAGCAGAGAGCCTGATGCGGGGCTCGATCCCAGGACCCCGGGATCATGACCTGAGCCGAAGACAGAGGCTTAACCCACTGAGCCACCCAGTTGCCCCTAAATAGATATTTATTGAACACCTGCTCTATCTTGGGTACCCTGCCTGGGTGCTGTTGGTCAGAGGTGAACCAAAGGGATAGATCCAGGCCCTCACGGAGCTTATAACCTGAAGGAAGGAGACAGAGAAGACTTGTATTTATTTTGAAGTATACACATAAACGCATAAATGCAAACTGAGAAACAGGAACGGAATGAAATAACTAGGTAATGAACAGAATGGAGTGGTCAGGAACACAAGGAATGGGGGAAGAGAGCTACTTGGCTAAGGGTTGTCAGGGAAGATAGGTTGGAAAGAATAATTTTCATCTGAGGTATGAATGAGGAGGAGGATCCAGGGGTAGAGACTTAAAGGCTTAGCATGCCAAGTGGAGGCAACAGCATGAGCCAAGACTCTAAGACAGGCTATAACGTTCAGTGTGTTCTAGAACATAAGAAGTCCAACATCACTGAGGGGTTCCGCAGGCAGCAGACCATGCTGGGTGTACCCTAAGGGGAAATAGATGTCATTGAGGGGATTTAAGAAAGTGGCATGGTCTCACTTTCGTTTTAGTAAAGCATTCTGGGTTGCAAGGGGAGCGGACGGAGGAGCTAGAGAACAACCGCCGCGGGAGAGGTGAAGGGTCGACAGCTGCCGCGGGAGAGGTGAAGCGTTGACAAGAGACAGGGAAAGAGGATAGATTCAAGATACACATTGGAGGACAGATTACCAGGGTAGCTGAGGGTTTGGCTCTGGGGGTTAGGGAGGGGCTTGGGGAACCAGGTGGTTAGAAGAAGACTGGGGAAGAACCAAGATGAGGAGATGAGTGGAACGAGTCTCCAGTCATACCACACCCGAGCGAAAAGGGTTGGGACGGCTGCCACCATTCCCACTTCCCCGCCGTGCTCATGGTTTTGTTTTGTTTTATTTTGTTGTAATAGGAAAGTGGAAACAGAAATTGGTGAGATAGTTTATCTCCCCGTTCACACAGCAAATTATGGAAATGCGTTGGCATAAGAATCAACAATCCAGCGAGCCAAATGGGCCATATTTGCATGCAATCCCCCTCGTTACCTCGACAGCTCATGTGGACCAATGCCTCTTTCTGTCTGCATTCCAGCAACTCTTACCAGTTCAGAAATCTGCACACTGCACAGAGACTACATTCCCAGAATGGGTTTGCCATGGAGGGGGTGGTAGGGGTGAGTGGCTGGAGAGGGGAGGTTTATTCAGTAAGCACAGAGCTCTCTATACCCACATACCAGGTGATGGCTCTGTGCACAAGGACATTCATGAGTCACTCGGCACATCTCCTGGGAGTCGTGCCTGGAGAACTGGAAATAAAAATAGTCCTTTTGGCTGCTGGTTTTCTTCTTTTGCCCTGGGAGGCGATTGCTTTTCCTCCCAGCTCTTCCCTGCCCCTCTCTGCTCCCTCGCTCCCCAGAGTTTCAGGGTAGCTACCACTGAACACTGCCTTTTCTCACTTAACATCCTTTCCAAATTAGCAAGCAGCTCTCTTGCCAAATCTCTGCTTCGGCAGCTTCCATGGCAGACATGGCGGTTGCTGCTGCCAAAGCTTGGGGCCAGAGAGGGGAGAAGCAGGTGTCCTCTGAGGGGTTCATCATTTGGTCCTGGAACTGAAGACCACACAGCACTGCAGGCGGATCCCAGCCACTGAAGCAGACTGAGTAGACAGGTCCCCGAAAAAGGTAAGGGGTCAGACACCACAGCTTGGGATCCCTGCTTCCTGGCTTCCACTCCACCCAACTGTCCCACCGCTCGTACCTCCAAAGACTATAGAGGGGCTATGCTTTCTTTGGATACAGCCTGGAGATGAAACCAGCAAATCTGGACCCTCAGAGAGCATTTTGGAGAGTGCCTCTGTGGTGCTAATCTGAAGGTCAATGAGCCTTTTTAGAAGGTCTCTTTCTTGTGATTTACCATCTCTGCCTCCCTGCCACTCCTCAGATGTTCTTGGACAACCATCCCTCTGTCCTTGAGTCCTTCCTGAGGGAGGTGGAGATCTGTACAAAGCCTTGGGCAGTCCCGAGTGAGCCAGCATGGCCATTGCTAATCTGCCCACTGGATTTGCCATCAGATCTGCAGTCCCAATTCTAGTCTTAGTGACTTGTCTCCTGGTGCCCAGCCTATGGTCCTTCTCAGCTCCAACGCATGGTGCCACTGGAATGATGTTCCACAGCAGTAAACTTCTGCCTCCTGTGGGGAGATCTTAAGGAATGTCTGTCCAATTTTAGAGAGTCTCCCTACACTGACCTGCAGAGACAGGAAGCTGGTGGCCATTTGGAAAATGTGGCCCTGTTCTCCACTCCACTTGCAATTGATTGGACTAGAAGGACAAAGAGGAATTTCCCCCTGTTAGGACTGGAGGAAAAAGAGACAGAAAAACATGGAGATGGAAAAATTTGGTCTTTCTGTGAGGCTGTGGTTGGCCATCTTGTGCAGTGAATTTTGAGGTATAGAGGTCACAAGTCAGCAGAATGAGTGAATGATGAATGACACACATGGAATAGGGAAAGATAAGAGATGACTATATTTTAAGGAATCCCCACAGTGTTCTGAATTTGAGTTTCTAGCCTCCCCGAGGCCCATTCTTGTCCACAGGGGTTCATGATCGTCAATAAAGTCCCTCTTCTTGCTGAAGTGATTTCTGTCCCCCACTACCAACATAGGCTAAAGCAACAATAATGCTATTATATTTCTTTTTTTTTTTTTTTTTTTAAGATTTATTTATTTATTTACTTGAGAGAGAGACAGGGAGAGAGAGCATGAGCAAGGAGAAGGTCAGAGAGAGAAGCAGACTCCCCGTGGAGCTGGGAGCCCGATGCGGGACTCGATCCCGGGACTCCAGGATCATGACCTGAGCCGAAGGCAGTCGTCCAACCAACTGAGCCACCCAGGCGTCCCGCTATTATATTTCTTTTAATTTTAACACGCACCACGAGCATTTTATAATTTGTGTATATGTGTGTGTGTTGGGGGGAAGAAACACTACATTAAAAATAAATTTGTAGGGGCGCCTGGGTGGCTCAGTTGGTTAAATGACTGCGTTTGGCTCAGGTCATGATCCCGGAGTCCCGGGATCCAGTCTTGCATCGGGCTCCCAGCTCCATGGGGAGTCTGCTTCTGCCTCTGACTTTCTTCCCTCTCCTGCTCTCTCTCACTCTCTCTCTCTCAAATAAATAAATAAAATCTTTTAAAAAAATAAAAATAAGTTTGTATGTATGACATTCCAATTTTAGAAACGTTCAACATGAAAAGCATGCATCTTACTTAACATTGAGGAAATAGGCTACTTCAATTTTCAACTCTCTGATCCTGACTCTTAATTAGGTAAAATGGTCCATTTAAATGCAATTAAAGTGTACATGGCTCCCAGTCATTAAGGAGTAGCTGAAATCTATCTGTTATTGCCTGCGTGGGAGATCTACTTGAGTTAGCCTTTGGCTGGTGGGGCATAGCCCTTGGCAGTTTCCTACTAACCCTGCCGTGAGGCCCATAACCATGGTCATCATCATGGGGATCATAATCATAAGAGGATCTTCCTGCTAAGATCATTACCCAAACCTTTACTATCCACCTCACTGAGGGACACTGTTAGAAGCCTCATTAAGGAGGCTGCCCGCCCTGCCCCCGCCACTGCCTTCCTGCCAAGTGTGTTTGCTTTCCTCCCTGCCTCCATCTTCCTCTGGGGATCCCCAGGTGAGCCCCAGGAAGCTGCAGGGATGGCTTGGCCCAAGCAGAGCTGAGCGCTCTCTGAGAGCCTTGCAAGCCTTCAGG
The DNA here is from genome assembly GCF_022355385.1 of Mustela nigripes. Taxonomy (NCBI): domain Eukaryota; kingdom Metazoa; phylum Chordata; class Mammalia; order Carnivora; family Mustelidae; genus Mustela; species Mustela nigripes. The sequence continues at coordinate 19,169,135 of NC_081566.1, forward strand.
GGTAGGTAGAGAGCTGTAGAAGTCAGCTAGCTAAAGATGTGGAACTGGGGGGCAGAGAGCTCAGGCCACATGCCCAGGGACACTTGGCCAGATAGTGAATGAACCCAAACTAGTACCAGGTTTATTGACCTCCAAGCTGTCTTCTACTCACTCTACCCAACTCCTCTTCCCACCCAAAGCATGGGGGCTGGGCACGGAGCAGGGAGACAAAGGGAGCCGGCATAAGTGGCAGCATAACCGGAGACGAAGAGCATGAATCTGCTTCCAGAGGGCCCAGGTTCGAATCCCAGCTCCAACCTTCCCCAGCTGCACTGGCTCTGGCCAGCTACTTAACAGCTCTATGCCTCAGCCGTTTCAGCTACAAAATGGGAGGTAAAAACAGTATCTGTCCATAGGTTTGCTTCAGCATTATTATAATTAACGTGAGTAAAGCACGTTGAACAGTGCTTGGCACGTGCGGTGTGTGTAGGTGTGTGTCAGATACAATCAAGCAGCCTCTGGAGACTGGAAGTCTGATGAGGTGTCTGGGGGTAGAGCCAACTTGAGACGTCAGGTGGACAGAGCCCCTCACCACCAGGGGCTGGGTTACAAAAGCAGCGGGGCGGAGACCCACAGGAAGTGGGGTAGGAAGGTTGCTGGTTTGTGGCTTGGGCTACCTTAACATGTAGCCCATCACCTCGCCCACCACCTCCCTTCTCAGGAAAGTTCCGTATTCTTCCTAAGAGTGCTTTAGCTAGTGGTTCCCCTGAGAACATGGCTGGTGGCAGTGGGACTACCGGCTGGCTGGCCAAGTCCCTCCACCTCAGAATGCAGGACCTGGGTGGGAGGAGAGGGTTTCAGAGGCTCCTGCTAGAGGAGGCTGTGGGCGCTTCCTGAAGTCTGCCTCAGCTTGCCGCCTAGAGAGCTGGGGCACTCTTAAACAAATGAGGCATTTCTTCCTCTCTCTCTCTCCCTCTCTCTCTCTCTTTCTTTCTTTCAAATTTTTATTTATTTATTTTTTATTATTTTACTTTATTTTTTATTTATTATTATTTTATTATTATAACAGGATTGAGAGCAAGAGACATCACAGAGGGAGAGGGAGAAGCAGACCCCCCCACTGAGCAGGGAGTCCGACACGGGGCTCCATCCCAGAACCCCGAGATCGTGACCTGAGCTGAAGGCAGATGCTTAACCGACTGAGCCACCCAGGTGCCCCCAAATATTTCTTATTAACCCCCAAACATGTGGGGTGTGGGGTTTTTTGGCCAACCGGCATTTTTGAGGATAAATCCAGACAGCAACAGAGGTCTAGAGTAAAATATGCAGGGCTCAGAGCTCCCAGTCTCTGTCGAAAAGATCCCAGGATCTCCTTTGGGTCTCCATCCAACTTCTCAGAAATGTGGGACCTCCTCTGTGAACCTTTCTAGGATGTTCTCTCTTTCCCTCTCTCTCCTCTTTCTTTTTCCCCTCCCTCCCTCCCTCTCACTTCCCCAGCTTTGTTAGAGGTCCACCTGGATTTTCAGGCAGAGGCACAGCCCAAGACTCAGCGAGGGTCCCCTCTACCCTGAACCCCTCAGGGCAATTCCAGTGACAGGACAGAAGGGCACAGAACCAGTGCGGGGTTGGCAGGGGGCAGCGGCGCACTCACACGGGAAAGAGGGCTGATGTAGATCACAGCTGCTGTCATAAAACGGGAGGGCCACCAGGGCAGGAGGCTGGGTGGAGGGCTGCCAGAGGCTGTTTGCAGCTCCAGCTGGGGAAGAGGGGGGCAGGAAGGCGATGGGCAAGGATGAAGGGGAGGAAAAGGGAGCTGGAGGGCGAGCTGCTGGCAGGGAACCCTGCTGCACAGATGAGATGAAAGGAAAGCAGATCCCCATGAGGCTGAGTGGCAGAGGGAAGCAGAGGCAGGCTAGGCCCAGGGCTGGGCCAACGGAATGGGGGGGACGGGGCCTGGAATGTGAACACCTTCTCCCCATCATGCAAAGCCATTAGGCTTTCTTTTCAAACCCCCCTCCTTGCTGGAGGGCTGCCCACTCTCCCTGCTGGGCCCTCCAGGCCTCAGCCTCTTCCGAGTGCTCCAAGCACATGGCTGACAATTCAGGGCTCCCCTTCCCAGGGCAGCACAGTCTGCCCCTCACTCTCCCAGGCAACTTTCTTGCCAGCAGCACGCCCCACTCTGCACCCCTTTTACAAACTCCAAATGGAACACGTGTTCTCTGAGAAGAGCTCTGCCCAAACATTGCCTGGGCCTCCCAACCAGGAGTCTGGCTTTCCTTTAGAGAACTTTATGGGAGGGGCGCCTGGGTTGCTCAGTAGTTAAGCGTCTGCCTTGGGCTTGGGTCATGATCCCAGGATCCTGGGATCCAGCCCTGCACTGGGCTCGCTCCTAGGCCGGAAGCCTGCTTCTCCCTCTCCCACTCCCCCTGCTTGTGTTCCCTCTCTTGCTCTGTCTCTCTCTGTCAAATAAATAAATAAAATCTTAAAAAAAAAAGAGAGAGAGAGAGAGAGAGAACTTTATGTGACTGCAAACTAAGGGCCAGTGGGCCTTTTCTAGAATTTGAGTGCAAGCCCAGATTCATAAAGTTAAGCCTACTCTGTTCTATATTATCTGATCTCACCGGTAGGGTTCCCGCCACCCTCTCCCCCGCCCCCAGACAACTTTATCTTATCTGTCTTTTGGGGACACCATAACCTGGAGGTACAGCAAAATTAAATGATAAGAGGCAGGATATGGTATTAATCACTGAGAATGCTCAGTGTAAAAGGCACCCAGTACTGAATAAATTAAAGTGCTAGTCATGTGGGCTAGGACCAAAGGGAGGGGAAACTGAGGGCAACGACAATGGAGAAAAGACTTGCAATGAGCTCTGGGACCCGCATGAGCACGTAGGATGGAAGTGAAGTGCAGTCAGGTCCTGTCACCAGCCAGCCCTGCACCAGACGGGGAGAGACATTCAAAAAAGTCAAAAAGATCCTGGCCTTCCTTTGAGCCTGCCTGAAGCACATGCTAGCTAAGACCAGGAAGGCCACCCAGGGTTACTTTTAAGCTATGCTGGACCAGAAGGAAATTCCACGACTTCCTTGGATGTAACCATTTCTCTGGGGATCCACACTCACCCCGGAATTCCCAGGCTCACGCAGGTCTGGGCACCTGCCCTCCCACCCTCCCTGCTGGCTTCATGGCCTTTGAAACCTCTGCATGTTTCCCCTCATTTTGTTTGCAACAGTGACGGCCATTAGCCTATCAGGAACCACAGGGTGATGGCAAATGAGATCATGATCCAGGGAGGTGGCCCTTGGTCTTATGGCTTATGTGATGTCCGTGTCACTAGGCAATGCTGGCACAGAGCTGGGATGCATTGGGCCCCCACTAAAAACCCCACAGAAAAAGACTGTGCCCAGCTGTTCAAAATTCTTTGGGAGGAAAGAACAGATCCTAGGAGGAGGCCAATGCCCAGAGAACCTTCCAGGGGATATTTGGAGCTAGTGAAAGTGAATACTCCATTACTCAGAGGTGTTACTGAACATCTTCAGATAAACCCAAAGATAGGCCCTTTGGCCCAAAGAATGTTCAAACTGGGAGTGAGTTGAGAAGGTCGTCTCTTCCTTGATAGGCAGAATAATGGCTCCCCAAAGATGTCTACATCCTAATTGCCGGAACCCATGAATATGTCACCTCACATGGCCAAAAGGACTTTGCAGTGTCATTAAGTTAAGGATCTTGAGATGGAGAGATTACCCTGGAGAATTCGGGTAGACCTAAGGTAACATAAAGATCCTTACAAGAGGGAGGCAAGGGGATCAGAGTCAGGAAAGGTCATGTGATGAGGAAAGCAGAGGTTGAAGTAATGGGACACCGTGAGCCAAAGGATGTGGTAGTTTCTAGAAGATGGAATGGACAGGGAAACAGATTCTTCCCTAGGGCCTCCAGAAGGGAAATCAGCCTGCCTGACTGATTTTCGACTTCTGACCTCCAGAGTTGTAAGCTAATACCTTCATATTGTTTAAAACCATCAATTTGTGACAGTTTATTAGAGCAGTAATAGGAAACAAGTAGACGCACTAAGCTATTTGACTTCCCCACAACCCTAACTGTTTCTGGGGAAGCCTGAAACATGGCACTCCTCTTGGCTTTCTTCACAGAGCATCTATGGCTTGTGCTTCCCTCTCCTGCCATTAATTCTGTCATTTCTGGCTGTGAATTTGTTCTCTCCGGCTATCTCAGGGATCTGCCAGTGCAGTCTAACTGTTCCCAGCGGTATGAGAGCTGGAAGGAGGAAATGACAAATGCGAGTCCAGAGGCTTTGAGAAACGTGCATGATGGCTTTTCCTCACTGAAGGAAGAGGATGCCAGGAAGGATCCCCTCCAGCAGATGAGCTTATCAAAAGTTTCTTCCCACCACACTCAGAGCAATGCATTTCGTGACCATGCCACGCAGACTGGGGTTAGCCTTCACTCAATACCGTCCTGGGGATGTGCAGGGCCCAGACCTCTCCTGGAGGGATGCTAGAAAGACAAGTGGGTTATGTATCTCCGCCTACCCCATCCCCAACGTCCCATGGGCAATCTGGTTAACAAATGTCAGGGAGACCTTCCTAGCCTTCACGCAGCCTCCTCAAGGGGAAGGTATTTGTCTCTATACCCCATGGCATGGCACATGTCAAGATTTGCTGAGCCCCAATTGGAGCAAGCCTTTCTCTTCTGCTCTAACTTTGCCACCATAGGCAACAGCTCTCAGACCTTAGGGCCCCACAACAGAATTGCTTCCTGTTGCATTTCAACACACTCTGTGCTTTCCATGAAAGTCAACTGAGGCTGAAAGCACCCTTTAACTACATTACTGTCAACACACCCAAGAATGTATCTGGGCCTGCTCTTACCATAGACCTCAGAGTGGGCTGCAGAGGTGAGCACAAGAAAACTAGAACCTTAGGTCCCACTCAAACAGCCATGGAGACTGAGCACTTGTGTTTGGGAAGCTCCAGTGGAGAGGCTCTGGGCCCACTTCCTGTTTGCTCTAGTCAATGGGTGAGGAAGAGGTCACATGATATTGTCCTGAGTGGAGAGAATTCAGGAACAAGACCACAGGTTGGGATTAGGTTATCACAAAAGTGTGATTCAATCAGGTCTCCCAACTCCTTACCATATTGACTAATAATAGTTACCAATAGTTAGCCTAACTTACCAAGTACTTTACAGATGCTTTCTCATTTAATTCACTCTACTGTCACGTTTTTCTCATTTTACCAGGCTTCTGTGAAAGATCACCAAACAAACACAACTGATATAACAACTACCAACACAACAGGTTTCCTCCTCCTTATTAGATCCCGTTTCTGTTAATAGCAGTATCATCCATCCAGATGTCCAAATAGCAATGTCTGATAGAAACCACATGGTCTTGGGGCGCCTGGGTGGCTCAGTGGGTTAAAGCCTCTGCTTTCAGCTCGGGTCATGATCCCAGGGTCCCGGGATCGAGCCCCGCATCGGGCTCTCTGCTCAGCGGGGAGCCTGCTTCCCCCTCTCTGTGCCTGCCTCTCTGCTTCCTTGTGATCTCTCTCTGTCAAATAAATAAATAAAATCTTAAAAAAAAATAAAAAAGAAAGAAAGAAACCACATGGTCTTATCTTACTCTACCCTTCTCCAGTTAATTCATCCCCATGTTCTGGGAAAATCTACATTTCTGGCTACTGATGCAGGTGGGAAGAAGATAGTCCTTTACACATTAATGTAAGACGTGAATGAGCCATCACCACAGTCATCACCTCCATGACCCCTTCTGTAGTGAGGCGCTTCAGGGTTGAAGGACTCTTTTTCTGGTCCATGGGTGTTTTTGCTGCACCAAGTTTGAAGATGTTTCTGATCAGGTCAACTTCAGTTACAGCACAGCTACATCTCCTTAGGATGGATGTTTCTCCAACCTGTATAATGTTTTCCTGAAGCTTGTGAAAAAAAATATAACTTCCCAGAAGAGACAACACATATGTTCTCTGGAAGCCTCTCCTTGTATTCCAAGATGAACTTGATCATACCTCTCTCTCTGTGCTCCCATGCTACCTCAAGCATGCCTCTTTCCGTAGTTAACCCTAAGTAAGATCATTTATTTCATTTTAGAATTTTTATGTTTTTTCAACTAGATTGTAGGATCTCAGATATTAGGAGGGGGATCAACTTATTTTTTTAACCCCCAGCCTAGTCAGTGTCTGGCACATTACAGATACTTACTAATGTTTGTTGGATAAATAATCTGTGAATATAGGAGCGCCTGGGTGGCTCAGTGGGTTAAGTTCTGCCTTTGGCTCAGGTCATGATCTCAGGGTCCTGGGATCGAGACCCGCATCGGGCTCTCTGCTCAGCAGTGAGCCTGCTTCCCCCTCTCTCTTCCTGCCTCTCTGCCTACTTGTGATCTCTCTCTCTGTCAAATAAATTAATAAAATCTTTAAAAAATAATAATAATAATCTGTGATTATAAAAGTTGGACCGTCCTCTATGCACAGGATGTTCTTAAGAGATGAAGAGGTTTACAAGGACATAGGAGGCCGAGACCGCCATAGCTAAGCCCCTGAACTCTATGAAACCTGCTTCTGGGAAGAACTAAAGCCTAGTCAGAAATTATTCCCTGAATTTATGTGATTTCCTCTAATACCAACTTTATTCCCTGGCAACAGAATTTAATGCCTCCCTATATCGGTACAGGGAACTTCTGTTTATTGGTTTTTTAACCAGGATCAGCACTGTGGTGTTACTAGAGCAGTGCCATGATTAAATCTAAGCCTACTGGACTCGATTCAGAATCAAGCTGGGGGACTAGATTAAACATGGTAACTGTCAACACTATGAGTCATTGTCCCCTTCACTTTTCATTTAGTCCTTACAGCAGAATTCTGTTGCACATGGCTGACTGAACATACACATTTATTTCCATTCTCTTAAAACCCCACTAAAATGGCAACACCTGGGTGGCTCAGTTGGTTGAGCATCCTGACTCTAGATTTCACCTCAGGTCATGATCTCAGGGTCATGGAATCAAGCCCTGCATTGGGCTTTGCACTGGGTATGAAGCCTGCTTAAGATTCTCTCTCTTTCCCTCTTCCTCTGCCCCTTCTCCACTCACATGCTCTCTCTCTCTCTCTCAAAAACAAAACAAAACAAAACACAACCTATTAAAATAAAAGTAAAGGAATAAAAAAAAAAATAAACTGTTAAGGACAAAGAAAATGGGAGGGAAGGTAACACCAAACAAAAGATAGCCACATATTTTTGGAAGGTGAAAAACAGATGCATGAGTAGTAATTGACAAAGCAGAGTGGAGAAAGTAAAACATAAATGTCCAAAGCTAATTCGCATGATTGAATCTAAGACTGGGGATTTGAGGCAACATTACCTTAGAAAGCATGGAGCTGAACACAGAATAGGTAAAAATTGGTATAAAGGACCATTAGACACCCCCCCCCCCCCCCCACACACTCTCTGACCTCTTCCCTGTAATGTGTTTGTTGCCCCTCTCTGATCCTGGCAGGAATTGGGAATATTTTCCTCTGGAGCAAATAACCCTAAGAGGTTCTGGACTCTGAAAATGAGCCAAAGTGAAGGGCAGAGGGGAAGTGCTTTCTGGAACACAAGGGGATTACATCAAAGTATCCATGCTAAACAGTGAGGTCCATAGCTTCCTTTCCCATGAGGCTCCCAAAACACTAACAGACTAGTTTATGTTCTTCAAGCAGAAGATAGAGGACTCCTCTTTGGGGAAGTTGAGTGGCTCAAGAGAAAACATGGGTGGATATTGGTGGAGCCACCCTGACATGTCCATAAAATCTGCTAGACAACAAGCTCCATCTCGGATTCAGCAAGGACCAGTTTGTGAATGAACAGTCCAGGATCACCAGTCACGTAGAAAGCATCCAACATAAAGGAGGGAAATGAAAACAAACAATGGGGGTCAGGAAAGAACACTCAGAGAAACAGAGGAAACGCAAAACATAGGGGAAGAAATTCAAAGATATTATAATATCCTCAGAGAGATGTAAGATTTTGCATCCATGAAATAAGAAGAAAATGCTATAACAGATCCCACTGTTAGTTCATCTGGTAGATATTTCCCGTGCCTAACTGTGCAAGATTCTAGAAACAGCAATAGCAATAGCACTAGTACAGAACATATTTAAACAACCCTGCCCTAGGGGAGCTTTCATTCTAGGGGAGAGAGATAGATAACAAACAAAAATAGGTTAACAATAGTATACCAGCTGGTGGTAAATTCTATGAAGAGAAAAAATAGCAGGTAAGGGAGTTAGGCAGAGCTGACAAGGAGGGATTACATAAATTTAAACATGATAACCAGAGAAACCTCACTGAGAAAATAACATTTGAACACAGAAATGAAGGAGTTGAGATAGCAAATATGAGAACACAAAAAGACTCTTGCCAATTGAAAATACTACAACCAGAAATTCTAAGAAAAGTTGGAAGATTAGATTGAAGAAATTACATAAAGTAAGCCATGAAGACAAAGAACAATAGGAGAGAAAAAGAAGGTAGAACATGAATCCAGGAGATCCAATCTGACTAAAAGGTTTTCCAGAGACCTACACATGTATGGTCAATTGATTTGCAATAAAAATAGATCAATGGGGGAAAAAAGCCTTTTCAACAGTTGGTTCTGAAATGACTAGATAAATGTTTGGGAACCCCCACCGCCCCCGAACTTCAACTCCTACCCACAACATTCACAAATATTAATTTGAGATAAGCACAGCACATTTATCTAAATATAAATGCTGAAACCATAAAGCTTCTAGAAGAAATAGAAGATAATAAATTTGTGACCTTGGAATATAAGCAAAACTTTCTAAGGACAGAAAAAGTATTAACTATAAAAGAAAAAGTGATGAATTAACTTCCAACAGAATTTAGAAGTTGTGCTTATCAAAAGATACTTTATTTATTTCTAAGATTTTATTTGTTTATCTGAGAGAGAGAGAGAAAGAGAGAGCACCAGTGGGGCGAAGGGGGGTAGGGAGAGTGACAGAGGGAGAAGCAGACTCCCTGCTGAGTAGGAGCCCAGTATGGGTCTCGATCCCAGGGCCCTGAGATCATGACCTGAGGGAAGTCAGTGGCTCAACCCACTGAGCCACCCAGCCCCCCAAAAGATACTTTAAAGAAAATAAATAGGCAAGCAGCCAACTGCAGAAAATATTTGCAACATACGTAACTGAGAACTTACATCTAAAATATGTGAACAAAAAAAATAAAATAAAATGCATAAACAACTCCTACCACTTGATAATAAGAACATGAACAACCAAATTAAAGGAAAATATATGAAAACTTGAACACACATTTCACAAAAGAAAATGAGCAACCGAAGCTGCATGAAGACGTATTCACCATCATTGGGAATCAGAGAAATGCAAAATAAAACTATAAGGAAATACTACTCCACACTTGTTTTTTGGGAAAAAAAACAACAACAACATATTTTTAAACCTCTTTATTTTGAAAATAATTCTAGATTCACAGGAAGTTGCAAAGAAAGGGGGTCTCCTATATTCTTTCAACCAGTTTCTCTCATTGGTTATATTTTCCATTACTTTATACCAGTTTGAAGACCTACAGTTAAAAGGACTGACGAAGCCAAATGTTGCTGGGAATGTGGAAGAACCGGGGCTGGTAGGCTTGCAAGATGGCAGCCATTTTGAAAAACTATGAGGCAATTCTCTACAAAGTTAAACAGACATTTACTGTATGACTCAGCAGTTTTACTCCTAAATGCTTATCAAAGAGAAATGAAAGTGTATGTCCACAAAAGTACTTCTACAAGAAGGCTTTAGGCAACTATGTTCACAATAGCCCCAAACCAGAAACAGCCCAAACGTTCCTCAACAGATGGGGTAAACAAATTGTGGTGGACTCTGTAGAATGCGAGACTACTTTGCAGTTTAAGAAGGATAAACTCTGTTACTCTCAAGAGTACAAATAAATCTCAGTAACATTATACTGAGCGAAGAAATCCAAATGCAAAGCAATGTAGAATAATGTTAGTAATGTAATTCCATTTATGTGAAGTTCAAGAATGCAAAATTAATCGACGATGACAGAAATTGAGACAAGTTAGCTGTCTGGGAGGGGTAAGGGCTGCATGGACAGGGGGCACGAGGACACTTTCTTGGTTGGGGGAAATGCTCTATATCTTCTCCGGGGAGTTGGTTACTTGGAGATATTTATTTATTGAAATTCACCGAATTGTACATTTAAGATTGGAGCTTGCCGCTCTGTATAGACTTTGCCTCAGTTTTCAAAACTGACAAGAATGGGGAAGAGAGCATTTCCACAATGACAGAGAGAATGAGAAAACGGTGGGAAGGAAATAAGGAAAAAATACTAATTATAATTTTTTTTACTTTAAAATCCTCACATCCCTATTTGATATGTTATTTAGTGTTATTATTATAACATAGATTTTTAGAAATAAAACCCTGAGATATAAAAAGCTTAAGTAATTTGTTAAAATGTAGGTCCTGAATTCAGTTTTCCCTACTACCCCTAATCTTAACCACCTCCTCTCTGCAGCAAAAAAGACCATATATTTGAGAAGCATCTCTAATGGAGAATCACTAGCAGTTTGTGGGCTATTATAATTATTCCTTCAAGAGTAATGGACCGAGGATTCAGCTGAAGCTTCTTTCTGTTGGCAACAAACATTTCCTGCTCCATTTTTAAATTCTTAATCACTTAGATACCTTGAGCCATCAATACTCTCTCGATCCATTTGCACTATTATTGCCATTTTCCAGAGGTCTAAATGCCTCATAGATGATGCCAGAAGATGTTACAGACCAGGCTTCTTTATGGAGAGAGGCTGAGCTGCCCTCAGAGGTTTAATGTCCAAGTACGGGGCTGCTCAAGTGCGCACGTACACCCTGGCCGGGGATTTCTTTCGTTATTAGCTAGTGCAGTCTGTAGGAATAAACTATAGAAATACTATAGGAATTACTATAGGAATAAACTAGTAATTCTCTTAGTATTGGTTGCAAATAGGTCCCCTCCCTGAAGAAAGTATATTCCATGAGCTAGGAGAACGGCAGTGTTACAGGATACATACAGCCAGCAGAGCGGGAACAGGCTGGAAAGCTCACAACCCTGGTACAGGTATCATAAACGGAATAAGGGCGCATCAGAAAACTCAAAGACACTCGATTCTGTTTGAGTTAGAAGGGACCTCCGAGCTCGTTTATTGCAGACTTTGAACTTCACGCATGAAACTCTGAAGTTCATGGTGTGGGTCCAGGGAGAAGGAAGAAAAGTGACAATGGGGACATACCATTGGGATTGCCACTGGGCTCTCGGCTTCGTGTCCTGATGTTCACCTACGAGAGGCCCAGTCTCCATCAGGCTCTTAACCATACCTCAGGTTCTCTTCTGTAAAATGGAAATCAGAGAATCTGTCCTGATCGTGAATACGCAGTCTTAGGAGAATTAAATAAAACTGGGTTGGAGAGGCTGTTTTGTCGATGCCGTCTTAGTGTTCGTTATCACTATGGCCCAGGTTGGTAAATGGAAAAGCTCAATGTAGGACTTGGGTCCCCTGAGTGCACTCCACCCATCAGAGAAACTGCCTCTGGACTACTCAGCTGCCCTCAGGGGGCACTGTCTTATTCACTAGTGACCTAGGAAGCACCACGTGGCTTCAGGGGGCAGCTGCAGAGGAGAGAGCAGCTGACCATGGCAGTTCTACGAACACTGTGGCCTTGGGTTACGGTAAGAAGTAACTAGAAACTGTCCCACATCGGGGAATTTGGCCAGGCAACTTTTTTGTAGCTGGCCTTGCCAGTCCTAGGCTAACAATTGGGGTGAAGTGGGGCAGGGCTGGGAAGAGAGATGGAAATATCCCAGGGGATCAGAACCAAGCACCTCTATTTCACTGTTGGCTGAGTGCACAGCGTCCTGCTTGGAGCCCTTCTTCCCCTGGTGCCTACACCAGGGCCCACCTGGGGAAACACGTCTCATTATGGCAGACGCAGCAGGTCTGGTTCCTGAGATCACAGTTTTAAGTCCTCAAGGACTGATGCCCAGAGTAAGTGTTTGGACAACTCTGCTTTAGTCCCTTCCAGCATTTTTGGACAGAGTCAGGGTGGGAGGAAGCACGGCTCAGAGGAATCCCGAGTCCAAGTTCGGAGGACATCATTCACAGGCTGAAGCTGCCTGGGAAGAGAGCCATCTTTTCTGAGCTCCATTTCCTCCTGCTTAAAGTTGTGCTTGTAACAATACTTTTTCATAATGTATTGTGAGAAAGGTAATAACGATGACTAATATTAACTAAGCACTGTGTGTGTGTGCTGGGCACTGTTCTAAGGTTTCGACGTGGATTTTCTCAGTTGTCACACAATGCATTTTTGATAACTGCCCTGGCAACTGGAGAGGTACCCTGTGGACCAGGCAAGTGGCATTGCTTTCGAGACAGCACCTTTATCTCTGCCTTCTGGGTGGCCCAGTGAGGCTCTGACAGGGGCATGTCTGCTGGGGTTGGGGGTGGAGAGGAGGGTCGGAAGCATTCATTAATGCCCAGGACACAAAAGGAGGTGGGGCCATTACTGTTACTAAGGATCAGCATCCTGAAAACCCAAACATGTGAAAGAGGAACGGTTCATCAAAGAGCCAGTTTTGGGGGCGCCTGGATGGCTCAGTGGGTTAAAGCCTCTGCCTTCGGCTCAGGTCATGATCCCACGGTCCTGGGATCGAGCCCTGCATTGGGCTCTCTGCTCAGCAGGGAGCCTGCTTCCCCGTCTCTCTCTACCTGACTCTCTGCCTGCTTGTGATCTCTGTCAGATAAATAAATAAAATCTTAAAAAAAAAAAAAAAAAAGGAGCCAGTTTTGACCATCAAAAGAGCCAGGTGGGCTGATCAGAATGATTACAATGAGCACAGAGCTTGGTCCCATCACCTTCCTTAAGGTTCATTGCCAACTAGCCTTGCAAGGGGCCTCAGGCCAGAGCATCAGACTCCCTGACTTCTCCCTGCCCAGACGCTGCCTCCCTGCAGGGGGCCAAACGATGAAGAGCAAAGCTCCTGGCTCCCCCAGGAGGCACATCATCAAATATACATAGCTGGCTGGTACCCATGTCCATTTGGATCCCACTGTTTCCTCGGGCTAGCTGCTTCTCGTGGACAGCCAGCCTGGGGACTTTTCCCAGATACCTCCTTGACTTAGGTGTGACGATACCTGCCTGGATGTGGGGAGGTGTTTGTCCCTCCAGGCCTGCCAACCTGGGCTGAGGAAGCATAACCCAAGGACAATCTGCCACGTTGTTAGTTTCCTTGCAGCCTCTGGCAAGTGGCCCAGTGGCGGGGCAGCCACACCACTGTGACCCCACCTAACCACCTGGATTTTTACTGCAGGCCGGGAGTAGTTACTAGGATATCGTTTAGTGGGGGTAGGCTGTCGTTCACAGAGCCCCCCCCCCGCCCCCCCCCCGTGTTTTATTTCATTAGATGCTGAGGACAAGCTGCGGGTGAAGGCAGTACTTGTCCTCATTTTACTGCTGAGAAAACAGGTTCTGTCTAAGTGACTTCCCCAAGGTCGCGCAGTTAATGGACAGCTGAGCTAGAACGTGATCCTGGCTACGTTAACCCCGCACCCTTGGCCCTTTCCTCTCTGGCACACCGGACTGCTCAGGTTGCTAGAACTGAACGCTATGACTCAGAAGAAGGCATTTCACTGTGGTTCATGTCAAGATTTCAGGAATTCAGGGTCTCTGTTATGTACCCACCACTCAGTCGCCCTGGTTCTGAAATGGCGACCATAATGTTTTCAAATGGGGTAAGTGAAGCGCTTTGGGACAAATGACCACACGTGGCAGGCACCCAGTAAACGTTGATTGCTGTTAAATATGATAAACTATTTCCTTCTGTTCAGATTACTTTTCAGACTCATGCATTTATGATTGATTTCCATCAAGAGTACACAAAGGAAAAAAGTCATCTCAGAAGTCCACTGGAAATTATACCAATATACTTATGTTCCCTCAATTTTGTTAAAGTGCTTTTTGTCTGCACACACAGATACCAAATTAATTGATAAAAACCAAGCTCCATTTCTTTTGGGCGGTTTGAGTCAAAGACCATCTCTGAATTTGGGGGGGCCCCTCACAGACCAGTTGCATCTCTAGGATTGTTTTCTCTTCCTCTCCTCTCCTCTCCTCTCTGCTGCCCTTGTGTCGCCCAGCACCCCTGCCCGCCCCTTCTGCTGTGGCCCAGACCTGCGAAAGCAGTGTGTCTGGTGGAGAAACCAGCCCCTCTGCCTGAAAATCTCACCAGCAACGGCTCCATCCTTCGCTTTACACTCACAGCCCCTGAGAACAGCTTCAGAAACTCCTTTCTGAAATAGGCTGGAGGAAGACTGCAACCACTCCGACACGTAGTACACATCCTAACTGGTGCGTTAACTCTCAGAGGGGCACATCTTTAAGACATTTCTTTTTCTTTTCTTCCTTCCTTTTTTTTTTTTTTTAAAAGATTTATTTATTTATTTGAGGGAGAGAGAGAGTGCACAAGTAGGAGAGAGAGAGAGGGAGAGAATCTTTAAGCAGACTCCCTGCTGAGCACAGAGTCCAAAGTGGGGCTTGATCCCATGACCCTGAGATCATGACCTGAGCCTAAATCAAGAGTCAGATGCGCAACTGGCTGCTCTACCCAGAAGCCCTTCCACTTGTGTCTTATTTGCTCTAGGTCTATTCCACTAGAAGGCAGTCTCTATGATATCAGAGATTTTGTCTTTTTCATCATGGTATTCCAATCACCAAGAACTTAATAAATGCTCAATAAAAGTTACCTGAATGAATGGAGATCATGTTTTGAGATAAGGCATTGTTGTATCTCCCTCCTGGGTTTTCGCAAAAGTCTCCTTATAGGTCTATTGGTTCCTTCTAATCTACCCTACGAACTTCAGAAAGAGTGAGTTATTCTTCCCATCTCCCAAGTCTGATCTTGTCACTCTCCCATGTTAAATACTCCAATGGTTCCTCACAATTAACTGTGCAAAAGCTGAGCTCCTTGGCACTGAATAATAGGTACTTCATGATGGGGCCTCATTTCCCTACACAGCCTCTCACCTTAGTCCCAGCCAACACCCCTACTTTCTGTAAACTTGAGCAGTACTGAGCTATTTGTAGTTCTTCAAACAAGCCATGATATAATCTCTCTCAGGGTCTTTGCCCATGATGTTCTTTGTGTCCAAAATGCCTCTTGTTGCCTACCTAGAAAACGTCGACTCTTCCTTCAAGCCTCAGAGTAAATGCTACTCTGCGACGCTTTCCCCAGTCTTGAGGCAGGCAAACATCATCATCATTATCAGCAAGGGTGCTGTCTTCATCATTACCATTAGTTGCCCTTAATTGATCAATTATTATGTGTTAGCACTGGCCTAAATTCATTTAATCCTCACAGCACAATCAGGTCAGCATAATTATCTGTATTATAGGTGAGGAAACTGAGATTTATAGGGGTTCAGTAATTTGCCTCAGGTGATATAGTAAGAAATAGAACTAGTGATGTGGAAACAAAGCCAAAAGAAAAATTAAATCTCTTCATTACCTATTGCCTACTGGCAAGTCCCTGAAGCAAGCAGAGTGACATTCCTCTAGGAACTCAGCTGCCTCCATGTTAATTCTTCGCTCAGGGCCAAAGCTGATCTACGCCCAACACCCAGGATCCTGTGAGTCTACTTGAACATATAAAAATTCCTTTGGACAAACCATAAGTGACTCTTAATCTCACAAAACAAACTGAGGGTTGCTGGGGGGAGGGGGTTTGGGAGAAGGGGGTGGTATTATGGACATTGGGGAGGGTATGTGCTTTGGTGAGTGCTGTGAAGTGTGTAAACCTGGTGATTCACAGACCTGTACCCCTGGGGATAAAAATATATGTTTATAAAAAATAAAAAATTATATTAAAAACAAACAAACAGTATTTTGAGTGCTGTTTCCAAATGAAGTTTACACTTTCACCCTTATCACTGTATTAAAGGTCATGTTGGAGGGAAAAAAAAAAAAAATTCCTTTGGAAACTTCCTTTATCTCTACACCCCCAAGATAGATGTCAGCAATCATCCCCCAAGCATATGACCCACCAATATACATCTGGAGCGTCTCATGACTCAGGTTTTTATTAGCTAGTAATAAACGATCTTTTCCTAACAATAGCTAGCCCCTTGAGGTCCTGGAAACCTTACTTCCAAAATTCCTCAGAGACTTACGCATCCCTAATGCCCTCCCAAAATGAAAGTATACAGTGAGACACTCCTCATGACCCCGGTGCAGCTCTTTGTGCCCACGGGTCCTATCCCTGTGCTTTAATAAAACCATCTTTTTGCACTAAAGACACCTCAAGAATTCTTTCTTGGCTGTTGGGCCCAAACCCTAACATCTTTCCTATATCACTGGGACTCAAATCCAAGGCCGACCAACTCCAAAAAGACTGCTTTTCCAGAAGCCTGGGTGGCTTAGTTGGTTAAGCGTCTGCCTTCAGCTCAGGTCATGATCCCAGGGTCCTGGGATTGAGTCCCACTCGGGCTCTTTGTTCAGTGGGGAGCCTGTTTCTCCCTCTGCCTGTTGCTCCCCTCTGCCTGTGTGCATGTGTTCTCTCTGACATATAAGTAAATAAGATCTGAGAGGAAAAAGCAAAACAAAAAAGCCCCAAAGAGACTGCTTTTCAATCACTATGCTGGCTTGCTTTCTTATTGTTCTGGCTGGTCTTTGTATGTACCCCCATGATAACACACATCTTATTTCCATATCATTGTGCACTTCTGTCCCTCAAAATACTCGAGAGCACAAGTTTGCCTTTCATCTGTATACCCTCAGCTCTGTGCTTAGAGCTGGCTCTCAGTAGGTGCTTTATGAATAATAAGTAAATGCATTAATGTAAGCTTTCTCAGCCTCACAGTGTTGATACTTTGGACCAGAATGCTCTTCATTGTGGGGACTGCCCTGCGCATTGTAAGGTACATTAAAAAGAAACAAGAGACCCAAAATGGGGTCATCTTTGCTAAACTTTACCAAGACTTAATCCCTGACTCAACTGCACTTCCAGCCTCTCCCAGGAGTGGAATCTTACACCAGTTAGTCTAGAATCTCCTGATGGGCAGCAGTGAGGTCATCTGCATGGTAAGACCCCTTGCATGTTACCATCCTTTCTTTTCGTTTGCTGATAAGCTCCTTATCCTGCCCCAGTTTCTGCCTATAGCACCCTTCCTTTCTGTACCACTGTCCATTAGAGGGGAGGTTGCCCGAATTATGAATTGTTGAATAAAGCTAATTGGATCTTTACATTTGTCAGCTGGTTTTTTTTTGTTTTTTGTTTTTGGTTTTTTGGGTTTTTTTTGACCAATGTTTAGCAGCATCTCTGGCCCCTACCCACAAGGGAAAAAGCCCAGGGTTCTCTGGGTGAACAATGGCCTTTGATGAAGGACCACCGTGTTAGGGTAGGTAGAAAATGAATGGCAGCCTAGAACCTAATCCTCATTAACTCACCTGACTCAGCAGCCTAAATTGTGAGCAATTCATGGTCTCAAGAGAGTCAGCTTCTGTGACTCGGACATCAAAATAGATCTCGGAGGTATACCTGGGTGGTTAAGCATCTGACTCGTGATTTTGGCTCGGGTCATGATCTCATGGATCCTGAGATTGAACCCGCTTCCCTGAATCCATGGCTCTGTGCTCAGCAGGGGGCCTGCTTGAGCTTCTCTCCCTCTACCCCTCCCCGCACTTGCTTAAATAAAAAAAATAGATTTCAGAGTTAATAGGTGATCCTCTCTTGACCTCCATACCAATCCTAATGGAAATGAAATAGATTTTCCATACTATCTGACTACTACCTACCCTTAATAAAACCAAACTGCGCTTTCATCTGGCCCTCCTGTCGCCAAAGAACTCCAGCATAGCAGAAGAAGGAATTCCTTTCACCCACTCCGATGCTACCTCCTCCGTGAAGCCTTCCTTGATCTACCTAGTTGGACCTTTCCTTCTTACAAACTACTCTAGCATATCCTTTGTAGCTTCTCCTCTGGCATTTTATCACTTTCTCCTGTGACTGTTTTGTCCTTGCTGTAGAGCACCAACTCCTGTTTCATAATCTATAAAATGAAATAATACCTCCCTCTTGGGACTGTTGAAAGGATTAAATTAAATCAATTATTATATGAAAAATGCTTGGGAAATTTCCTAATCCGTAGGAAAATACATTCCAAAAATGTTGTTATTAATTATAGTTTTACGTCTTTGAAGCCCTTAGCATGGTGCCATGGATGTCGGAATTTTCACAAGTACATTTGAATCTACAGACGGCTGCCACAGCCCTGTTCCCTGAAGATCAATAAGACCGTGTGGCTATAGCAGGGGTTCCCAGTCCGTTGCGGATCTCTGAATGGAAACTATTTGTTCTTCAGTGCCGCTGTTCTCCACCTGTTAGGGGGGCCCCCAAACCTTCCTGCTCCTTTACATCAGCTGATCTCAACCTTTTCATCTTTATGCCGCCGCTCAGACAGATGCACACACACTCAGAAGCGTGGCTGGGTTCAACAGCGACCCAGGGTGGGAGGAACGAATGAGAACACATTGAAAATCGTTCCCCAGAGAATACCTGCTCTACCTCCCTGCACCTGCCCTGCCCTGCTTTGAAAAGAGGCACTCACCTGCCTCTCTCGAAATGACGGGACCTGGAGATCAGATGCCCTCCTCCTTTATTTTCCCAACAGGGTGACACATTCTCTCCTTTTCAGTCCAGACTGAGGTTAGTAAAAACGGCGGCGACACAATAAAGCCGTCTTTTAGAGGTTTTTCGGTCCCTTGAAACAATAAGCCACGTGGTCTGCTTGGTCTTCATCTGCGTGTGTGCAAGCACGCACCGAGTCTAAGTGCCCACAGCGGCGGCGGGGGGATGGAAGTAATTTCTTCTGGCAATGCTGAGTGAGTGAGGGCTGTTAAATCACTTCTATCTCTCTCACTAGAAGTGTCTATCCAGGGAAGCACCCTGGATGGAGTAGCACCGAGGGCAAAAAAATATTAGTTATGAAGACCATGTATGCTCTTCGCTGTTAAGACATGTATATTAATGTGAACGCCTGGAAAACAAAGTCGAGAAGGAGATGAATGGAGAATGATAAAGAAAATGTCTACGTGTTGCCTAATGCGCCAGACCAGCCTTATAGCCTGGACCACTTGGAGATTTGCTGGAACAAAGGGTCTTTCACCGTGCACTGCGTGAGAACGGGACATCTCGGCAAGGTCCTTTTGCTTTAATGAAACAAAACCCGAAACTGTTCTCCTTTACTTGTTCTGGCCACACATTCCAGGCACAAGGAAGATACTATGCTTTCTGAGGCCGTGGGTTTTGGTGAGATGTGGATGCCAGACTCATCGCGATTTGAGTCCTGATCCTTACGTCAGCCAATGAGCACAACTTTTCCTCGATAAGACAGCCTCCCCAAAAGAGCAGGATGTGAATCATGGGACTTCATTACAGCTTCTCCTCATATCTGCTTAGGAAAGCCGATGACGCAGGTTAGTGAGGTCCTTGCCAGGAGAAAGGAGCCCCAGTGTGAATGCTGGGGAGGGGAGGACTCGTGCTGTGCTGTCCTGGGGACACCTGCTGTGAAGACCAAGGCAAGCAGTGAGAGCACACCCATGAGACCCCAGCCAGGTTTGGGTCCTGGCTTACTGCTTCCTGGTCTACACTGTCCTGGGCTCTGGTTTCTGGTATTCAGAAATAGCTCAAGTGAAACCTGTCATGCAGATGACGCTTCCCCCAAAGGATAGAGTTCTGCTGGTTTGTGATCCTGAATCATCAACTTCTAACACCATTCTACATGGCAGAATGGGAAGCAGGCTTAGAAATGCTCACTGCCAAGGTTAGGTGCCCCTGCTCTTTCAGGCAGCCGGGGAGGAGACCTAGGAGGCACTGTCCACACTCAGGGCCAACAGCTCAAACCCTCTGCCTGCTCACAAAAGGACCAGTCATCCTTAAGTGGTCATCCAGACAGAGAAGGGGCAGGACAGCTCTCAGGCAGCTCTGAAGCAGAAGGCAAGCGAAGAGAAAGAAATGAAAAGACTTTAAAAGCATTCTCTTTCCAGCCCCCGCTGAGAATTTTAAACGCCTTCTCCTCTGACATTTTTGAAGTCTGCATTTTATTGTCTGTTTAACTTACCCAGCAAGTCTCTGGGGCAGGCAAGAGCTGTGTCATTGCATGTTTGTGTCTAGTGCTGAGTGTGCTGTTGGCACTCAGAGAAGCAGAAAATAACATGCCTAAAATCTGCAGCAGTGGGTGGCCTGGGCCCAGAATGTAAAAGCCAAGGGAGAAACTTCCTATCTGTGAAGAGGACATGACATGGGATTTCCGAAGTTGCAAACGTAAATGCTAGGGAAGGAAGGGAACATCCAATACTGACTGGGAGCCTGGGGTTGGATGAGGTGGGGTGGGGAGAACCGAGAGGCTTACTTCAGGGAAGAAGACACAGAAGCTATCCTAATGCTGAACTCGCCTGAAGATACAGATCTCAGTCCAAAATAGGAGGCCCTTGGGGCACCTGGGTGGCTCGGTCGGTTAAGCATCGGATTCTCAATTTTGGCTCAGGTCTGTGACCTCAAGCCCTGAGTTGGGCTCAGAGCTCAGCGGCAGTCTCCGCAGGACTCTCCGCAGGACTCTATCTCCTCCTCTCCCCCGCCCCTCCCCCTGCTCTCACTCTCTTTCTCCCAAATAAATAAACAAATCTTTAGGAGAAGAAAAAAAAAAAAAAAAGGAGGTCCCAGTTGCTGGGATTGGCAGTTTTCCAGACTTGCCTTCTGAGCCCGGCCCATCAAGCCACAATCATACACACTCAGGCCTTCATTCGCTGAACGTTGATCGAATCCCTGCTCTGTGCCGGGCACTGTGCCAACACCTAACACATAAAAGTATCTGAGATACACAGAGTCTCACATGGAGCTCCCGTTCCAAGGGGCATAGCTATAGAGGACGGTAAGTGCTATCAGTAGATAAACTGAACGACGTGATTGTTAGGGTCCTCCTTCCTTCCCCGTCCCGCACCCACCAAGCAAGAGTCATGGCCTAGAGCGTCCAGGAGAACGAGGCAGTCCCCTTTTCTCGCCAGCTGATACCAGGAAACTGTCCTGGTCAGCCTTGGTCAGTTTGGGAGGGAAAATTGAGATAAATCCACTCAAAGACATCCTGCAGCTCGAAGGTCTTGATGATAAAGGGAGGAGAGAAAGAAAGAGGAGCAGGAAGACAGACGGGAAGAATGGGACCCCCTTTTATTACCACAATTTTATAGCTCAAAGTCTCTAAGTTATCTTAGGAAGGAATATTCATGTCTGACTTCCCAAGACCAAAGCTAATTTGTTCAAATTCACTTTTGTTATTAGGTTTCATCGCAATTCAGTTCCTGGAATGAATGATTGTACATCTGGACAAGACTTTTGGAAGTGGAGTAGAAGGAATTCTTTATGGACACATCAGAAGGAGCTGCTACAGGAAGTAAGAGGAGAAACAATTATTTCCATTTACTGCATGTCTACCACATGCCACACATTACATGTAATTTCATTTAATCTTCCCCAGGCAGTCCTTCTGGGTGGGTATTATTTTCTCTTTTTTACAGCGGAGTGAACTAAGGCTCAGAAAAATTATGTACCATATATAAGGTCACAAAGCTATTAAGTGGTACAGCTGGGATTTGAACAGTAAGCTAGTTTACTGAGTTCAAGATAAATCTGGAGGGAAAATTCCCCAGTTCCAGAATTGGGTTGACAAAAAATAGCAATGAAATCTCACTGTGGAATCTTGGTTTGAGGGTTGGGGTAGGGATGCAGGTCCCTGGGAGCCATGTCCCATCACTGTGTGCAGCCAAACTCTCATCATTCAAAATTTCCATTTTCCCCTTTAGAAGTGTGCGCCATACTCCAAATCAGTGCTCCTGCACCTGGGTCCCATTTTGGAGGGAGGTGGGGGTCTTGTTCTATGCTCAGTCACTTACGTCATCATCTGTTACTGAATTCATATAAAATGATTTGCATTATAAAGGGAACCTTCTGGAGACAATGCTATAACTAAACAAGGGTCTAAAACTCTGATGGGAATTTCAGACACTCGGGACAATCCTCATGGGGACCTTAGTAGCAAGGCTACTCCCTTCATAAGCCCCAGGGTTCAGCTTTCTCCATCAAAATAGCAAACACCTGGAGTCCTGGATAGAAAGGAATAATTCCAAGTGATTGAATGACCTCCAAGGGTGACAAGGACACAAACTAATAAGTCTGTGCCTGTCTGGACCCTCCTTCTCTGGAACTTTGGAAACAGGCCAGCCATCCATTCCTGTTGTCATTTACTCTTCTCTTGTATCCCCAGAGGCACGTTGAGAACAAACCTCATCCACAGGCAGGTGCTAGACATGCAGGACATGGACAGTATCTTCTCACTGATTCATCCTTTACAGCCTACGGTCTTCATTGAAAAACTAAGCCCTTAGAGGGTAGTGAGCTCTGCAATGCTGGCAGTATTCAAGTCAAGGTGGCCTGGGGATATGGCATTGGGAATTGGAGTGTCAACGACTTACTTATTTATTATTTGAGAGCGAGAAGGGGATGGAGAAGGGCAGAGGGAGAGAGAGAATCTCAAGCAGACCTCCCCGTTGAGTACAGAGCCCAATGCCCCGGGGCTCGATCTCACAACCCTGAGCTGAAATCACGAGTTGGATGCTTAACTGAGTCACCCAGGTGCCCCAGGGGAGTTTGTGTATTCAAGTGTTGGACTGGCAATAATGTTGGTCCTTCTACAGTCCAGAGGAGGCTCTAGTGGCCTCCCTATAAAAATATAGAAGTTGGGTACCCTTGGAAAGGGAAACTGCTCACAGTCAACCCATCCAAAGAGGACATCAATAAATCCGGAGACAAGGTGACCAGGGTGTGATTTGAGTGGACATAGTTGCAAATGGTTTTAGCATTGAGACAGTTGAAACCCAAAGAAATGTAATATGTTATTGACAGGGAACTGATCAGTATTTACTTTCCCAAGGCTGTCCTTGGAAGGGAACGGCAGGCTTAGGAGCATCTGAACATTCTCTATAACCCCAAGTGTGTGTTGTTGGGCAGGGATACTGCAGCAGGAGTTTCTGTCCCAGACGAAAGATCATTCAAGGTCATGCACGTCACTTTGCCCTAAAGCTTTAATCACTGAGTAAGCTCCTGATTATCAGTCCTTTCTCTTTCATCCACTCTGACACTGGGTAAGAGACCTGAGAAATCTGGTCTCTGATATGGGATATCCCCATTATAAAATTTATATAGAGACACTTGAGTTTATATGTTAATTTACGGCAAACCTGGTTATTATGAGTCAGTCTATGAAACCTGGACCTATAAAACAAATGGCTGGTCTCAGGAGCACAGTGACCACACCAAGGTGAGAGACCTCACCTGAACGAAGTCTTAAAGTCTCAACTAGTTCCATGCTCACCCCTTTCTGACTGAAGCCCTTTCCCACTTTGTTATATTCTGTGATTCAAGACTTGTCTGACTCATCCTGAGAAAGAGCCCGAGGGTGCCTGTATGGTCTGGGCTTGCAATCTGACCAGAAGAAGGGGGCTTGGAGAAGAGGCCTTCGCCATCTTTTTCCGAACAAAACCTCCTACGGAGACAGAAGAGCCAAAGCAAAGGTTCTCAGAGATCTTTAGGAAACAGCAGGATCTTTTCCATTCATCCTTCCCTTCTTGATATTTCTCAAAATCAGAAAAGTTGGAAAATGATGTAATGCCCTGAGAAAGACTGTTAAGCTAGTAAAAAACCTCATACCATTAGATCTTTAAAGTCCATTAATCCCTGGGGATGGTGCAATGGACAAGGGGAAAGGCGCATTATGAGATGGTGCTTCTAGGCTTCTAACCTAAGACCACATCGCCATGTGGAAAACCATTTGAAACTCTGTCAAATGCCTGTGAACCAAGTCATTACAGATATTTCCAATCTAAGACATGAAAGTAGAGAAATACAACAGGTTTTCAAAGTAGCAGTTGCCTCACCCCCATATTGCTAGGTTGCTGGTCTCAAAAAAGAGATGGTATTACCATTGCCATGGGAACCTCCACTTTGACTCACTGGTGTTCAAACCTCCAGCTGGAAACATCCTGTTCCTGTCCCTAATTGCAGCTCATGACCTACTTCTACTTGCTCGAGCAAGAGGCCCTGCTGAGATACCTGGGAGCCAGGAAGCCCCAAACCTTCACGCTGGAATTGGCTTCCTTCCCTCTCTGGCAGACAGCAAGGCATTTTGCTCCATGGTTCGGGGTTGCCCCAGTGAAATTAGGATGACAATATTAAGCTTTCTCTGATGAATGTTTTAGAGTTTTACGGAAGAGCTTGAAAGGGATACAGCAATTGTCTATGGGGACAACCCTTTCTCCCCGCTGTGTGTGTTAGATTGGGAACCAGTGCCCACAGATTTTGATCAAACTTACCAGAGCCCTTACCCTCATCTTCAGACAGCCTACTGCCACAGAAAATAGCTTCACTAGCCCAAAGAAATGGCAGATGGGTAGAGCGTGGCTTGATGGCACAAAGATGAGGGGAAAAGGGGAAGAAAGTTGGGAGGGAAGATAAATAAGGACTGTTAGTGGATGTGGACACAACATTTTCTTCACTTTCTTAAGAAGATCATCAGATCCATCCCGCTACTGTAATTTCTCCCTGCTTACCTGTACTCATCCTTAACTGTTTTCTTTTCCTCTCTCCTATATCCAAGCCATCATCAAATTTTAGCCATAGTACCTCCAACAATATCCCAGATTTACTTACTTCCTTCAGTCCCTACAGGTGCCATCGATATCCAAGCCACTTTTTTTTTTTTTTTTTTTTTTTTTTAAATCTTGGCCTGGACTTCTGTAATAGTCTCACCAGTCTCCTCCTACCATTTTTTTACTTTTATGCAATCCATCTTTCATACAGTGGCAAGATGTTAAATCTTAAAACTATAAATCCAGAACATGTGACTTTTCTGCTCAACAGAGTCTTCCCACTGTGCTTAACACATAAAGCAGAGCCCTCCTGCTCATCTGCAAGATCCTGATGATCTGACTCTTGGCCCTTTGACTTTGTCTGAATGGCTGTTGTCCCACCCTCCATGGTCCTGCCACACTGGCCTCGCTTCTCGGGTTCACCATGCTCCCTTCCTCCTCAGAGCCCCCATGCTCTTTCCCCCACTCTTTTCCACCGGTTCAGATCTCGGTTTAAATGCCATTTCTTCAGGCAGGACTTCTAAGACTCTTCTGATCTGAGTTAGGATCCTCTGATACACTCTCCCAGAACCTTCCATATATGTGCCCCAGAGAACCTATCACAGTTTGTTATCCTACATTAGTGGTCCTCCAAGTGTGGTTCCTAGACCAACATCACCTGGAAATTCATTAAGATCGCACATGTTGGGCCCCACTCCAGACCTCCTGAATCAGAAACTGTTTTAACAAATCTTTCAGAGGATTCTGATGCCCACTAAGGTGTTTTTTTTTAAGATTTTATTTATTTATTCATTTATTTATTTGACACACACACACAGAGAGAGAATAAGCAGGGGGAGTAGCAGGCAGAGGGAGAGGGAGAAGCAGACTCCCTGTTGAGCAGGGAACCTGACCTGGGACTCGATCTCAGGACCCTGGGTTCATGACCTGAGCCAAAGGTAGACACGTAATGAACTGAGCCACCCAGGCATCCCGCACATTAAGGTTTGAGAATCAGTGCTATATTGCTATTCCTGTGGCAAACTGATTGACACCTGTCTTGCCGGCTTGAATGAAAGCTCCATGAGGTCAGTGGTTGTCATGGAGCAGGCACTAAATAAGATTTTGTTGAGTGACTGAATTAATAAATGTGCATTACCTGGGTTCATTGGGAGAGATGCTAATGTTGCCAAGATCAGAAACATAGCCCTTGCGTGGGCTCCTAAAGCTTGCTCTGCTCCCCAGACTTTGATGGCTAACCTAGACAGGTCCCAGCCCAGGTTCTGCTCACAGCATGTTTCTAGGCCATACAGGTTATGCTGCTATTCTAACCCACAGAACCCCTGACATAGAAACAGCAGATCTGCCCCCTTCTCCCAGCCTTAGACGCTTGAGGAAAGGTGGTTTGTTTGTTTGTTTTTAACATTTTATTTATTTATTGGGGCAGGAGAAGCACAGAGGGAGAGTGAAAGAGAGAATCAAACTCCCTGCTGAGCAGGGAGCCTGATGCAGGACTCGATACCAGGACCCCAAGATCATGACCTGAGCTGAAGGCAGATGCTTAACTGACTGAGCCCCCCAGGTGCCCCAAGAGGAAACGTTTTTGACACCCAGAGTTGCACCATTATTCTCTCCATCTTTTAAATCCTTCTGGAAATCCCAGGGTTGCACTGAGGGTAGAGTGGGTTCAGCTTAGTCTTCTGAGAGCAGCACTTCCTGCTTAAAAGCCAGAATTCACAAGAACTGTGGCCAGAGAGGCTGGTCCTCTATTACTAAGCATATGGGAAGAGTCAGCTCCCAACAGCTGGCAGGTACTGAGCACTGACTATGCGTCTGAAACCACAGAGAAATGCACGATTCCATATAATCCTCAAAACAATGCCATGAAGTGGGCTCTTTCTCCACGTACTTTTTAAAATAAGCCTTAAATAAAGAAGATGTGGTATATATATATACAATGGAATACGATGCAGCCATCAAAAGAAATGAAATCTTGCCATTTGCGACGACGTGGATGGAACTAGAGGGTATTATGCTTAGCAAAATAAATCAATCAGAGAAAGACAACTATCATATGATCTCCCTGATATGAGAAAGTAGAGATGCAGTGTGGGGGGTTTGGGGGCTAGGAAAAGAATAAATGAAACAAGATGGGATCAGGACAGAGACAAACCATAAGAGACTCTTAATGTCACAAAACAAACTGAGGGTTGCTGGGGGGAGGAGGTTTGGGAGAGGGGGGTGGGGTTATGGACTTTGGGGAGGGTATGTGCTCTGGTGAGTGCTGTGAAGTGTGTAAACCTGGCGATTCACAGACCTGTACCCCTGGGGCTAATAAAACATTATCTGTTTATTAAAAATTTTTAAAATTATATATAAAAATAAGAATAAGTGAGTTGGAGGGAAAACATTTTTTCTTGAATAAATTAATGTGATTTAAAAAAATAAGCCTTAAAGAGATTAAGTATCTTACCTTCCATCACTCCTTTAGTAGTGGTTAAACCAGGACTTTAGTTCTGTCCAGACACGGCTGGTTCTTAACCATTACACTATATTAGTCCCCATTAGAGAAAGCTATGGAGCCCTAGAGCCACTTCTAGGGCAAACAGCCAGCTCATGGGCACCAAAGTTTTCCCACCTGGTGATGCCAAGGAGTGCCCTGCTGGGCCAGCAATCTGCTTGGCCAAGTGTGTAGTTTAGCACATACCTGCTACATTACAGAGTGCAAAAATGTAGCATCATCATCGTGTTTATTGGTCCTGGATCTCAAATTCTTTGTTCAAACTTGTGCTCGGACCTGACTCTCATTAGCCTATGGACCCCATTCACACCAGGCCAGAGACAAGACCAACCAGATAAACCATGGGCTTGAGTCAAGTGGTTGTGACTGTGTTCACAGTATATAAACAAGCAGAGCTAACTAGCAAGGAAGTGAGAAATGTTCACCTTTGGAAGGTGCTAAAATTCCTTTGGGCTGCCAGGGGCTATTTCTGGTAGTGGAAGATGGATTTTTCTAGATTAAACTGTATTTGTCAGAAAATGAGCCTCTAAAATCCAAACATTTCACTAACAGAATTAGGTCTACCGTTACAATTCACAGCCAATATTCTATTCAATTTTGGTACCCACAGTGGTCTGGGTCTGTGCCATGTGCTATGGATAATATAAAAATTAATAAGACACACATTCATCCTCAAAAAGCTTATAATTGACTACATGGGATAGCTATTGTGGGGAGGGGTCTCTTGAGTGTTTAGGATGTTAGTGAGGAGTGGAAGTGCAGCAAAATAATCTATGGCAGAAGCTCGGTACTAAAGCCAATAGCTCCGTGAAAAGAGGCATCAAATTCAATAGAATATTTCAGGGGTGCCCTCATGAAGACCAGGCCTTTCTGAGCTGGGCCATGGGGGGGGGGGGGAGGATAGAGGGAGGGCTTGAACAAAGGTACAAAGGTGAAAATGTTGAAAACACATTTGCAACATCTTTTTTTTTTTTAAGGTTTTATTTATTTGTTTGACAGAGAGAGCGCACAAATAGACAGAGTACCAGGGAGGGGGAGAGGAACAAGTAGGCTCCCCGCCAGGCAAGAAGCCTGATGTGGGGCTCGATTCCCAGACTCTAAGATCATGACCTGAGCTAAAAGCAGTCGCTTAACTAACTAAGCCACCCAGGCACCCACTTGCAACATCTTGAGCTGAGTGACCAGGCTGAGGCCAAAGACTGGGAAACAAGCCCAAGCAGAAGGGGGAGTGGCAGCTCCCAGAGAGAACGGTGGGGTATACAGACCTCATCACTTACCCTCCCTCATCCCTTGGTCTGGGTGATTTCAGTTACTTCAACATGCTGAGTCTAAACCATTTCTAGAGTCTTCTGGCATGCCAAGAGTGTGCAGCTGTCCTCTTTTTCTGCCCTCTCATCTCTTCTCCTTCCTGGATGGCAGCACATTGAAAGGTACAGGGCACACACTAAAGCTGGTGCATGCCCCCTTCCAGACCTCTCCTAATTCACTCAGGCTATGGAGTAGGAGGCAGAGGGAGAGGGAGAAGCAGGCTCTCCACTGAGCAAAGAGCCCAGGAAGGGACTCCATCCCAGGACTCTGGGATCATGACATGAGCCAAAGGCAGTTGCTTAACTGACTGAGCCACGTAGGTGCCCCTCCATTGTATCATTTGACTTCTCTTTGAAAGGATTCAATCCCTTCTCCCTGAAAGGAAGCATCACATAATCAAAACAAGATTTAATGGGACAGCATAAACAAAATGCTTAAGGATTGGGAGCAGAAGGGAGGAGCTTGAATTACTTAAATATAATAGTAACAGGTCAGTCCCTGACTGAAGCAGAGCAGGGATGTGCCTACCTCATATACAGAACTTGTGGTGTTCATGTGAACAATGCTAGCAGAGGACAGCTGGACAAAGACGGTACCATTAAAGTGTCACCATTTGTTGAGTTGTTCAAATATACTTCTAAAATGTTCTATCTTGATTTTTCTGATTTCATTATATAATTAAATTTATTGTGTAATTTTAATAATTCCATTACATTTCCAAAAGTGTCCTTTCGTTTTTGGAATGGGGGGTAAGGCATCTCCCGGTTCCTTCAGGCCTCCTCAGTGCCACACTATCAACAGATTATGTTAGGAAACACACATAGAGTACTGTCATTTAGGAACCTTTCCAGAAGGAGACAAAAGACTCTCTGGAAACAGAAATCCTCTCTTACCCCTATGTCCCACCCAATAGAAGGTTAAGGGAAGAAAACACAGTGGTATGTGAACCACCAGATTCATATGGAATGAAAGCTCATCTTATCTTATACTGTCTGGTTGCTCTGCAATGAGAATGGAAGAACAGCCTTGGGAAGCTGATGCCAGTTGTCTTTGTTTCTGAATTTCCTGGATCACTTTGTATTTTCAACCATGTGAGTTCTGAACTCTGTCCTTCCTCTGTGTGATGCCTCACTGGGCAAATCTTTTTCCAAGTATGGGAGAACAGGACAGAGAGCATCTGAGTCATGTGTAAGGGATGGAGATGGAGTCAGCTCAAGGCTGGTGGGAACATGTCCCCTGGGGCTGTCTCCTTCCCCTTGCCAAGATCTGGCTCGGCAGTGGGAGAGGGACAAAGAAGAGATGTGTAAGACAGAGTCCAGTAGAGATAGGATACAGGTGTGGCTTAAAGGCAGGAAGCACTGGAAGGCATTTATTCTGGGAACTTCAGCCTGGATAAAAATTTTTTCTAGTTATTCTTTCTGCAGAGAGACCTGCAAAATAATGACAGTGTTTTTGCTTACAACATTCAAGCAGCTTTTTTCCTGTATCCTTACTGTCTGTCCCAAGCACACCCTTATCCTTATGTAAAGTTAAGTGTAAAACATTGAAGTTTTGCTAGTTTGGGGCTGTTTCCTGATGGGCCATTAAGTTTAAATCCTCTAGTTACTCTTCCTGTAGAGAGACAAACCGGTGATGAGTCACTCCATTGTCCCCTGTCCTTATTTCTGCATCATTTCTGCTTTGCTCCCAGAAGCCTATACGATACATTTCAGGGCAAACCTAATCTGATTTCCAAAAACCCCTGGAAAATAGGAAATATGAAACCCATTTCACAAATGAGAAAGTCACATTTCAACCAAGGAAAAATATCCTGGTAGGGCTGACATGGAAAATTTGAGGCTAGGTAAGATGAAAGATGCAGAGCCAATCTTTGCTCCCTGGGGTGAGATGATGGACATTACTTGCCTTTTCACCTCTGGGAAGATGGGAGTGCTCGCCTCTTCTTCTTCCTTCCTTTCCTGAGCCCCAGATCCCATCCACGACTGACATTCTCAGACTCCACATCAGCAGACAGGTCTCCCCATCACCTTCTAATCTCCTAGAGGAAGGCCCTGCTGGTAGACTCCTGTAAATATCACCCATCCGGGGAGTACCTGGCAGGATGGAATCAGAGAGATGCCCCCTGCAGAGCTGAGGTCTAGAAACACCTGCCAGGTCATCTATCAAGATCAAATTACAGCAAATTTGCCCATAATGGAAAACAGGCTGAAGGAGCAAGGTAATGAATCTCTAAATTTGGCACTCTGCCTTTCACTGCAAAGACTCTAATCTGTGAGTTGCATATAGAAGACTACTTTCTGGGTTTCCCAAGAATCAAAATAAATACAGATGTCCCTGGGTTTTGTTTTGTATTTTGTTTTTGTGGGGTTTTTTACAAGTATTCTTTTATGAGTGAATGCATTATTAGCAGCATTTTTCTTTTGTTTTAAAAAGTAATGCATGATTGCAAAAAATTCAAAACAGACAAATAAGGGAGAGTAAGAACATCCTTCCTTTCTCCACACTCCCAGAGATAACCATTGTTTCAACTGTAAATCTGTGAGATAGTCCCTAACCTCAGAGCCATGACCATGTGTGTGTGCACAGCAGTGACAATAACAATAATAATAATAAGCAAATGCTCTGCACATTGGATGTTCACTATACGTAAAACACTGTTGTAAGCATTTTTGCATTCATAACTTATGAAAGCAGTACACCATGCCCGTGAGATGGCAGAGGCAAGATTCGAACCCAGGCATTTGACTTCAGGGTCTGGGCTAGACATCACTCACTCCACCACCGTGCTCCTTCTCCCCAACATCGATATTGTCCATGGATGGCCAGCCACTGCTTGCTTGCTACTCTCCCATCCAATCCTCTAGCTCTTAGCTCTGGAGTCAGACCAATCTTGGGGCAAATTCTGTCTCTACTGCTCACTAGATATGTACCTTTGTGCAGTTTTCTTAATCCCTGTCTCAGTTTTCTCATCTGCAAAATGGGAGGCTAATACTTTATGAGAGGTCTATGAATATTAAACGTGATAAATTCTATCACAAATAATAAAGGACCTGATACATTCCAGATGTTGGATAAGTACTTTCTAATAAATGAACAAATGAAAGTAGCGATAGTGGTCCTAGCACTACGTTGACCTTTATTTTACTATTGTATTATAAACGATGGGCTGGGTCTCCTACTGGCTGTATACTCCTAGCACCTCAATCTCTGTGAGATATACCATTACTGTAATGAGTGACGTATCTCACACCAGAATCAAAAGGGACATTCCTTCACCTTTTTGGTTGTTTTTCAAGAACTTTATTTCCAAGGCTGTCACAGATAGACACTTCCTGCAAGCATTCTGTTGGTCATTTTATTGTTAAACCCTAAATCTTGGTAGCATGTGCCCAGTGAGTTAAGTGTTTTTCCCAAGTGTGGTTACCTGACACCAGCTTAAACCAACCCTCTGGCCTCACATATATACTTTATAACAGCTTTGTTGAGATTCAATTTACGTATGCTAAAGTTTACCCTTATTTTTAAAGGGTACAGGCAAGGGGTTTTTAGTGTTTTCACAGAGTGGTGCACTCACCGTCACTATCTAATTCTAGAACCCTTTTATCACCTGAAGAGAAACCCCATACTTTCTAGCAGCCACTGGTCATTCCTCCCTCCTCCCAGCCGCTGGCGACCATTACCTCCTATCTTTGTGGATTTGCCTGTTCTGGGCATTTCATATGAATGGAATTATACAGTATGTGGCCTTTTGTGACTGGTTTCTTTCACTTAGCACCCTGTTTTCAGGGTTGATTTATGTTGTAGTATGTGTCAGTATGATAAAATTCACCCTTATTTTTCAAGTGTATTTCATTTTTTTATGGCTGAATAATATTCTGTTATGTAGATATACCACAATTTATTTATGTATTTATCATTGGATGGACATTTAGAGTTGTTTCCACTTTTTGTCTATTAAAAATAATGCTGCTATAAACACGCACGTACAAGTTGTTGGGTGGACATATGTTTTCTTTTTTCTTTTTTCTTTTTCAAGATTATTTATTTATTTATTTGACAGAGAGAGATCACAAGCAGACGGAGAGGCAGGCAGAGAGGGAGATAGAGGGAAGCAGGCTCCCCGCTGAGCAGAGAGCCCGATGCGGGACTCGATCCCAGGATCCTGAGATCATGACCTGAGCCGAAGGCAGCGGCTTAATCCACTGAGCCACCCAGGCACCCCTATGTTTTCTTTTTTAAAAGATTTTATTTACTTGAGAGAGAGAGAGGAAGGGAGGGAGAGTTAGGAGGGGGGAGGGGCAGAGGGAAATGGAGAGAGAGAATCTCAAACAGACTCCCCACTGAGAGCAGACCTCGATGCCAGGCTGGATCCCCAACACTCATGACCTGAGCCGAAATCAAGAGGGGGATGCTTAACCGAATGAGCCACCCAGGTGCCCCTGGACATATGTTTTCAATTCTCTTGGGTAGATACCTAGGAGTCATATTGTTAGCATAATATGGTAACTCAATGTTTAATTTCTTCTTTTTTTTTTAAGATTTTATTTATTTATTTAACAGACAGAGATCACAAGTAGGCAGAGAGGCAGGCAGAGAGGAGGAAGCAGGCTCCCTGCTGAGCAGAGAGCCCAATGCAGGGCTTGATCCCAGGACCCTGAGACCTGAACCGAAGGCAGAGGCTTCAACCCCCTGAACCACCCAGGCACCCCTCAATGTTTAATTTCTTAAAGAACTAACAGACTGTTTTCCAGAACGGTGTGGCACCATTTTATAATCCCACCAGTGATGTACAAGAGTTTCAATTTCTCCATATCTTCACCAATACTTGTTACTGTTGGTCTTTTTAATTATAGCCATTCTAGTGAGTGTGAAATGGTACTTCATTGTGGTTTTAATTCACATTTCCCTAGTGACTAATAATGTTGAGTTTCTTTTCATGTGCTTATTGGACATTTGCATAACTTTTTTGAAAAAATGTCTGCTCAAGTCCTTGCCCCTTTTTAAAAATTGGGTTATTTGTTGGCCTCAGATATTTTTATAACAGTTGTTGAATGAATTATATGTTGGAAGGATCACAGGTCTACCTGTATTTGACCTGTATTTGATTCTAGCTCCACCACTTAGCTATGTGACCTCAAGCAAGACTATTTTATTTCTCTGAACCTTAGCTTTATCATCTGTGAAAAAGAGGTCAAAGAGGTTGTTAGGAGGAACAAATGAGATGCAAAAGCAAAAACCACAGATTAAAGTGCCCAACAGACCCTCAAAAATGTATTAGACTCTCTCATCACTCCATCCTTGGTGCAGACATCTTTCCCTTAAGAAGATGTATTTGACCCTGGTGGACCAATTACAACACAGCAAGTGGAATGGATTGAAGTCCAAAAGGCAAGGCCTTCAATTTGAAGAGGTCAGTGAGTTTATTATGAGGTCCCCTACACACACACACACACACACACACACCAATGCCTCTCCTTTTAGGTGAGGGGTAACATGGCCCGGCTAATCTCTGCATGAGATCATCAGAGCAAATATAAACCATTTCAGCAGCCTTGAAAAAAGGAGGGCAGGAACTGTTATAAAAGAGGGATTGTAACCCCTTTTTCTAGCACCAGTACTCTTTACAGTCTTAGCAGTTTTGAATAGCAAGACTCTAAGAATGGGTAGCTTGAGAGGACTCGGTAACATGGCATTCAGAGTCTGGCTTTCCATAAAAGCAAGTCTGGTTCTTGCTTATTAACAGTCTGGTAATGCACAAGGCCTGTCATTTGTTCCTTCTCTAATGAATGGATAGGCTGTTTAATTTCCTGATGAACAACCTAGTAAGTTTAGTCTCCTGCTCCCAGCCTTTGTCTGGCTTCTTCCATGTGCATAAAGACAACCTTCTTCCTGCTATCATGCGCTGTCTTTGCATTAAAGCTCAGCTTGAGGATCATTTAGTATCTAAGTACTATTCTTTATAAAAGGGGGAGTCAAAGCCCCAAATGAGTGGCCAGACTGTTAACTCCATTCAGCCATCATCCTGCAATCATTTATTGAGCACGTACTATGTGCAAGACATTGTGGGAACACAAGAGATGACAGTCTATGCTTCCAAAGTGCTCATGATGTGGTGGATAAAATGGGTATATAAATGATATTTACCAATAACATTGTTTTTCAGTGACTGCCCTCAAGTGATTTTCATCATGGGAGTACACCGTGTAAAGCTTGCAAAAATATTAGACACTGAAGTTTTGCCCCTCTTTCACGTATCTTATGGCAATCCCTCCCTTTGCATATATCCACTAGGAGGGAAGAGAAGAAAACATACACATGCTTTCATTTTTCTATGTAAAGGCTTACTCTGGAGAAGGCAACCAGCAGAGAAGAACTGAAACGTGATAGATTCTTAAAGTTATTTTTCTAAATAGAATTTAAAGGTGCAATCACAGGGAAGAATTAAAATCAATTTACAGTGTAATTCTGTCACATAAGTAGAAGCTGCAGAGAGGAATCTGGGCAAAGGGAGAATGCTTTCTTTCTCTCGCGTCCCCTGACAAGGGTTTTCATCTAAACGGTGCCCCACAATAGGATCCTCAACCTTCTCTAGATTTCTGTTTGCTCATATTTAAAATGAGGACATTGAACCAGCAGGTCTTGAAGATGCCTTACAGTTCTGACAATCTGTCAGAGTGGGCAGTTTATTCATGTGTTTATTTTTAGCTGGGAGAAAGGAAGAAAACAGGAATAGCAGGGAAAATGGAGGTGTCTTGATGTTTATTTGGTTGTAGAGGGCAGCCAAGGAGGGAGAAGGACCCTTTTCACTGCTTTCCTTTCTCAATGGTCAGGGCAGAACCACAGACATGCAGCACCAGAGCACTCTGAACACAGAAGGGACGCTCAGGGAGGGTTAAGAACCGGGGGAGACAGCAAACAGGTCCGGCAGCACAATATTCCTAGAGTATAAAATGGCCGGTGAATAGTTTTGTGGTAACCAGGCTTCAGTGTGATAGAGGAGATGGGGGTATCAAGACTGAGTTTTTTAAATGAGCAACAGTGACAGGTGACCAGCAGCCCCCCGTCGATGCCCAGGACGCTGTGCTATAGAAACCCCCGGGAGAGGGCTCCCTGGGGAATGCTGGTCATGATGCTTGTGCAGCAAGGGCTGGATGAGGCAAGAGGCCAGCATCACTCTGCAGGCACAGACTGTAGATAAACCACCCTGACTCCCGCCTCCAGCTGAAATCAGACCTTGGAGAACCAGTTTCTCTTCCCTCTTCATCAAGAATGTTTTGTCCCCTTATTTATCTTGATCACATATATCAAATTCTTATTTTCTCTGATGTGCTACTCTACCCTGGGTCAAACTACAACTGCCAAAACAAACATTTAGTGCCTCCTTGGAAAGAAACCCAAGAAATGGCTTCCGGCCTACCAACAGACTCACGGCATAACTCACCATTATGCAACTCAGCCCCTCTTTCTGGCCTTGGACATTTATTTTTCTCTTGTGTTTTCATTCATTCATTCATTCAACATGGAGCCTCTATAAGCTGTGGCCCGTAGGCAAGATGCTTAACCTCTCTGTGCCTTCGTTCTTCATCTGTAGAAAGAATAATGGAATGATAGAGAAAGAATGACCTACCTCACAGGATGCTTGTTAGAATTAAGTGAAGTATGATCTGTGAAGTGCTTCGAACAGGGCCTGGCATATATCCAGCACCACGGTAGAATTAGGTCATCATCAGTTGTTAATCTCAGTACTAAGCAGCAGGCTCAGTATTCTGCTAGCTTGGAGATTCCAAGATCAGGAAGAGCACACAGTGGTGAAAAATAGTAGCCTTATAAAAAGTATTACCCTTACTAATATTGAAAGGAAATGCATTTGAGACATAGAAAGGAGACATAGAATTGAACAGATATGAACAAAAGAGATGCCAGAGGTGAGAGAGGGGAAGAGTATGATCGTGGTACAAGCAAGATGCTGATGCCGTTGGTACACTGAGTGTGAGCAGACAGAGGGACAGTAAAAAGATGAATATCCAAGTCTTAGGCTAAGAGGAGAGATCTGGAATGAGACATCAGTTTGGGAGTCACTGATATATAAACAATAGCAGGAGGGAATGAGAGCCAACAAGAGGACGCTACAAAACACAAGATGGGAACCCGAGTTGGAACCTTGGGAAAAGATCCTCATGAAGAGACAAGAGAAGAGAAGAGAAGAGAAGAGAAGAGAAGAGAAGAGAAGAGAAGAGAAGAGAAGCCAGCAAAGGAAACCGGGATGGAATGAGGAGTAGAGAGAAGGCAAATCAGAAGAGGGACACCAAAAAAATGGAAGGAGAGTAGAGTTTCAACAAGAAGCATGTGGTTAATAATGTCAGAAAGACTGAGGAGTCCGTGGGACTTAGCACCAAAGAAGCCATTGTGAGCCTTCTCGGGGGGTGGGGGGGAATGTGTCCAGTCTTCAGTGAGTATGTTTATGTGTGGAGGTGAAGTCGCTGCACAGAGGTACGGATATAAAGCCTGGCAGTCCAGGGAGGGAGAGAAGGGAGTAAGCATCTAGAGAGACATAGAGGACAGAGTAATTGTGTTGTTTCATTTTCAGCTGGAAGGAACATGGGCACCTCCTACTTCTCCTCCCTCCCCTCCTCGCAGCTTATGGTCCAGCCATAGTCAAGCACAGAAAATGCCATGTTCTGAATACACTGTGTCATCTGTTACTTTATGCCTTTTCTAAAAAATGGTGGTAAGAGATATAAAACATAAGATTCACCATTTTAACCATTTTTAAGTGTACCTTTCAGTGGCATTGAATACATTCACATTGTAGTCCAACCAAAACCACCACCCGTCTCCAGAAGTTTTTCATTTCCTTTTCCCGCAAATGGAACTCTGTACCCATTAAATAACTCCCCATTCCCTCTATCCCCCACCCCTAGTCACTCCATTCCACTCTCCATCTGTAATTTTGACTCTTCTGGGTACCTCATATAAGTGGAATCATACAATACGTACGATTTTATGACTGGCTTATTTCACTCAGCATGATGTGCTCCAGGTTTATCCACATGGCAGCACGTGTTAGGACTGCCTTTCTTTGTAAGGCTGCATAATAGTCCACATTTTGTTTATCCATTTGTCTATCAATGGATGCTCTGCCTGTTTCCACCTTTGGTTATTGTGAATAATGCTTCTATGAATATGGGTGTACAAATATCTGTTTCAGTTTCTGCTTTTGATTTCTTTGAGGTATAACCCCAGAAGCGGAACTGCTGCATCATACGGTAATTCTATGTTTAATTTTTGAGGAACCGCCATACTGTTTATAATAGTGGCCGCACCGTCTTACATTCCTCCCCACAGGGCAAGAGGGTTCCAATTCCACATCCT
This sequence comes from Mustela nigripes, assembly GCF_022355385.1. Taxonomy (NCBI): domain Eukaryota; kingdom Metazoa; phylum Chordata; class Mammalia; order Carnivora; family Mustelidae; genus Mustela; species Mustela nigripes. The sequence goes on from NC_081566.1 coordinate 19,207,071, forward strand.
CGCCAACACTTGTCATCTTCTATTTTTTAAATAGCTATCCTCATGGGCATGCTGAACTCTATGCCTTTTTGCATGCTAATATGACCCAAAATGTCCCCTTCCCGCCAGCCACGCGTCGTCCCGCGGCCTGGTCACCCCTCACTATCTTCTCAGGTATCCGCTCTTCGGGGTGCTATCTGAGAACCATCCCCAGTGGAGTTATCCACTCTTCGTGCCTCAAGTTTGTTACTGATGCATGTTGACTCGATTGCACACCTTACACCGGAAGCAATTATTCATTTGTAAGGTCTCCGCCCTTAACTCGGATATGTACATCCTAAAGAAAGGGGACCAGTTCCTGGCCATGTTTACATTCCTGGATCCCAGGACACTGGTCGGAACCGCATGCATACTTTTCTCAGCTTAATCAACTTAAATAAGGCATAGTTCCTGCCCTCAGAGAATTTATAATTTTAGGACAGGCATAAATATATGACACATTAAATAAGAGAAGCCCTTGGGGTGCCTGGGTGGCCCAGTGGGTTAAAGCCTCTGCCTTCGGCTCAGGTCATGATCCCAGGGTCCTGGGATTGAGCCCCACATTGTCGTGTTGTTGGGCTCTCTGCTCAGCAGGGAGCCTGCTTCCCTTCCTTTCTCTCTGCCTGTCAAATAAATAAATAAATCTTTTAAAATAAATAAATAAATAACAGAAGCCCAATGCAGGATAAGCAATGCCCCCAAAGTGGGATCTCAGTAATGGTCACACGAGTAGCTGAAGCGAGTAGACTTCAAGTGTCTTTGATCCCATAAATCAGCAAAAAGATTCTGGGTACAGCCTGCCTTTTTTTTTTTTTTTTTTCCTATAAAGCTGATGTGTCTTATTTTACAACTGTTATGTATGTTAAAAATATACACAAAAGTAAAAATCAGAAGATGGAATAAAAATATAAATAGGTTGGCAATATTTTTTCCTGTACCCCAAGGGATGGTCTTGGCACACCACTCGGGAGACCAGCGACTTAGAACAATGCCATTCAAAATCGGGGTCCCCCGACTAGGGTGGGGGCACAGGCATTTTGTTACTGATCTGTTCACGATAAGCACCAAAATGGAAAATAAGTATCTAGAAACTTTTACAGCAATTTGACTAGACAAATTCATGTCTGCTGGCTATAACAACTGTAAAAGTGGTCTTGTATTTTTTATCTCTTTCTTACTTCATTTTTCCAAATTACTTCTTCATTTATTTATTAAATTAGTTTAGTAATTTAACTGTACCTTATCTACCCACAATGGATTAGAAATTTTTTAAAAAGTGAATCAAAATACAAACCTGGTCTTTTACCATAGAGGGGCTACAAAGTGCTTCAAAAGACAGTAGTAAGTCCTAGAGCCCTGAGCTAGAGGAGCATTGGAAAACGGAGCACGTGGCAGGGTCCTCTGGGTTCAAAATCTGGTGAGCCTCATGGCTGCAGTGAATTAGGAAGGGTCTTCTGGGACCCAAAGAAGGACTGCCCCCTGCCCTGGCCCAGGTTGTAGCAGCTTACTGAGTTCTATACACCTGATAATAAATGTTATTGCTCTGAACAGAGTTGCAGCGTCTGGGGAGAATTGCACGCAGGAAGTCTGAAGGAGCTCCTGTCCCAGATTTGACACAGGGGTGTTCAACTGTGTGTGTGTGTCTGCTCTCCCTCCTTGGTTCCATAACAACACCTCACTAACTATTTCTGGAGCTGAACTCTAAGAACTTTGCTTTCCCCACCTCCCTCCCATTTGACACACCATAAAGATTTGTGGGTAAGGCCACTGACAACGTTGAAACACCATTCTCTTCTCAGACATACTGTGTTGCGGCCATTTAATTGGATGTTGTCCTCAGTGGGTTCATAATTCTTTTGTTCTACCTTAACCACCAAATTCAGACGGACGTCAGAGCCAGCAACTCATGGCATATGTGCAAAATGGGGCAATTTAGCAAGCAGTGTTCCATTTATAACCTTGGTGCTCAGCACGGGCAGTGAGAGCTCTTCCATTAAAATGCACAGTCACCAGCCCATCCTGACAGCTGCCAAATTATGCACAGGGAGCTGCTCCAGACGCTGGCCGCGAGATCCCCTTCTCATACAACCCTGAGCCAAGAGACAGGTGTGTGCTACAATACCCCTGGCTTCAAGGATCTCCCAGAAAAAGGCAAGTTTGGAGCCCAGAAGTGCTCTGTTTATGAAGCATTTACCATAGCTCTGTTCTAAATGCATTATCTCATTCAAGCTTTCCCCAAATCCTTTGAGGAAGATACTCTTTTTTTTTTTTTTTTTTTTTTTTTTTAATCCAAGCAATACACCTATCATGGGGATTGAATTCACGAACCCGAGATCAAGAGTCACATGTATTACTGTCAAGAGACATGTGCTCTACCAACTGAGCCAGCCAGGCAACTTTTTTTTTTTTTTTTTTACTATTTTGGTAAAACATACATAAAACTTACCACTGTAACCATTTTTAAGTGTACAGTTCTGTAACATTAAGGATACTCACATTGTTGTGTAACTATCACCACCATCCATTTTCATCTTCCCAAACTGGAAGTCTGTACCCATTAAACAATTAATTAATTCCCCATTCCATCCTTCCACTGCTCCCTGGCAACCACCATCCTACTTTCTGTCTATGAATTTGACTACTCTAGAGATGCGGACAGTATTCTTATTATGACCTTCTTTGCAGAAGAAGAAACTGAAGCAGAGAGAGTTGAAGTACTTTGCCTAACGTAACACAGCCAGCAAACAGGAGGGGGTTAGAACGCAGGCTCTGGAGCCCACAAAGCCATGGGAAAGAAAACAGAAGTCCTGCTGGGAGACAGCCAGAGACCTCGTGTCCTTAATGCCCCATCTGTCCAAGACACGCGGCTGCACTCTGAGCTGAAGCAGAAGACTGGCCAGCCTCTCCAGCTCCAAGACTCATGGTGGGAGAGAAAGAAACTGGGATGACCCAACTGCCCTGCTCACTTTGGTCTCTCCCTGCACCGCCCCTCACATGCGCACACCTGCACAGAGCCTGTGGCTGCGAGATTCCGGCTTTGGGATTCAGAGAGACCAGGGTTCCGGGCACAGTAAGTCAACAGGCAGGTGCAGTTCCTGACCCAGAGCAGAAACCCAGTCATCGTGAGTTCCCGACCCCTTCCTTTCCCACTTTACCTTCTGCAGAGAGAAAACAGAAAACCCTCCATGAACAAACACACGGAAGCCCTGCCAGTCTGGCTGCTCAAGTTTGCCAGTGTGCTGGGAAGAGGAGAACGAGGAAGAGGAGGTATGGTTGAGAGCAAGGAGTGGCTGGGACTTGTTAATCCTGGAGGAATGAAATAACATCCCCAGAAAAACAGGTGCCGCTTCTTACATCTCAAGTATTGGCAGGAAGACTAGAACAATGGGATGCTGGAGAGCTCACGACAATCCTGCTGCTGCTGCGAAAGGCCAAATCCCTGCCTGGACTTGCATCCCTCCTCCAGCAGGCAGGCTGGACAGCTCCTGCAGAGCCCAGGGTGCTCTGCACGGATGCCCAGAGCGTCAGTGGGGTGCGGGTGCACAGGCGGTGCCAGTACATACCGTCTGGATCCGCCGGTGAGCAAGTGCGTGGCACCTGACTGCAGTGCCTAGCACGTGTTTTTACTTAGGAAGAGCAAACGGTCTGGAAAAATATTTTAGGATTTCCCCCCATGCCTTCCACAGGGTGGAGGTGGGGGAGAATCAGAGGGTGGAGAGAGAGAAAGAGATTTTAAAAGTTTGATTGATGCATTCAGTCACCTGGAGCATGAGACAAACTTCCTGAAACTGTGAATCCAAGGAGCTGAATAGGCCTGAAACTCTGGGGTGCTCTGAGCTCTGCTGAGTTTGCTGGCGGCTGGAGGGCAAGGAAAGAGGGAGCTGGGCTCCCCCAATTTCTTCTCTCCTTTGCAAGGAATTGCGAGATTAACGAAACAAAAGGCGAACTAGGAATTCTCCACCTGCTTCTCCGGAGAAATAAGGGGCAGTTCCGGAGGACATCTGAAACAGATTACAGAACCATGCTTCTCAAGGAACCAGGGTGCTGGGCATTGGCTCGTGAAACAAATTAGGAGAGAGATGCTTAGGAAACCCGAAAAACAGAGATAAGGCAGAAGCAGCAACAGCGATGACTGAGAAATGAACTCCACATTATAGAAAGCCAGGAAGAAAGTCAAAGGAGAGAAAGGAAGAGCAAGGCCGGGGGCTGGACACTGATTGAGGGAATGACAGCAAGGCGTCCCGACAGAGCTGGAAGAGCCAGACAGAGAACAAGCCTTGGCCTTTGAATACAGAAAATGCAGGATCATCTATGTGGGGCCACTTGTGCCAAATGCCAGATGGAATGCCAGATCCTTCTTGTGCCTCCAAATAAAATAGACTTTTTAGTGAGACTGAACTTCAGAACCTACTGCAAAATTGCTTGGTTCCTTGTCCTTTCCTTGAAATAGTTTGCTTCTGCAAACAAAACAGCACCCTCCCTTTCATGTAAGGGCCAGGTAATTTCCAAGGAGATGTTGGACGTCAAAATCCAAAAGTGTCATCCTGGGAAATGACCAAGCTGAAGAGCTGGGTTTTAAGGGATGTTATTATAGGGACAAGAGACTCTGTGATATCAATAAAGAATTTGGCCCCGATGATGTCTGAACAACTCAGCCTGGCAGGGAGGCAGGAATGAGTCTTGAAAGTTAATTCCCCAGGTTAGTCCCAGAGGTAGAAAGACCCTCCATGGATCCTTCTTGTGAAGCAGAGGGCACAAATGTCTTTCACTGTCTGGATTCCGTACGGAAGGAGCAGCTCCTCTGGGGAGGTCAGAGAGTCCAGGCCCAGATGTCCTATCCCTGGAGCTGACAGACTCTAAACAGGGCTACTGGGCCTGAGCATCTGGGATGGTTGCTAAGGTACCTGGCCCTAGGTTGGATAAGAAGGGCCCAGGCCTTCTTATTCCCTCCAGCTCAGAATAGCTTCTCTGCTCACCCCCATTGCATACTTCAAATTATCATTTCCTGGGACTCCTTGAAGGGACAAGGTCAGGTGACATTGCCCAAGCAAGCACCTGGCTCTCTTCTTCTTTCTTTCTTAAATCAGTACTCTCTATGTGAGGCAGGTACCTGATGTCTCATCTGTGGGTCTGATTGCAAAGGGACACTTGACATGGGCTTAATGCACCACCAGATTCTTCTCCCCTCTTCTCCCTCCAGGGACCTAATGGGAAGCCTGAGTGAAGATCTCACAGGTTCTTTCTGTCTTGGAGCAGCCCCAGGGCTGACCAGCCCCCAGTGACCTCTTCTGCATTAACTGCTGAGCGAAAAGCTTTAGAACAGCCACGAAATTCCAGAGTCACCAAGAAAAGCACAAGTGTCTAGAATAAGGATCTGCGATTTCTTGAAGACTTCTACCTTCTCCTTCAAGATAGCTGAATTTGACTCTTTATTAATAATAAGAAAAAGCTATCTTTTGTTAAGTGCTCACTATGGTCCACTGTGCTAAATACATGTCATGGATTACATCATATAGCCCTCTGCAAATATGCAGGTGCTGCTAGGTGTTATTGACCCCAAATCATAGGGATGGAAACTGCAGTTCAGAGACTTTAAGTAACCCTTCCCAAGGTCACACAACTAGGGATGAGGGTCTGAACCAGTTCTCTATATGCTACAGACCACTGAAAATGTTACTGAGAAGCATTCACAAAATTAAAAAGAGGCACAAGTGATGGGTTCATCAAAAAGAAATGTAGACTCCGCATGGGTCTGTTTTTGCTCCCCTGGCTTCAGGCTACCTCACCTGGGCAATTCCACATCTGGCAGTTTGCCCACAAGAGGCCAAGGCCTGAGCACCTTCTACCCCATGGAGAAGAGCCTCTCCTCCCACACTTGCAGGGATCATCTGCTTAAATTAGGTCAGAGTCATAATCATTCATTCCAGAAGGGGCTGTGATTCACATCTGAGCTTTGGAAAATAGTGTTAGTTTAATTTAAAGGGGAGAAGAAAGAAAAATAAAGGTTCAGATGCTGACAGATTTTTTCCAGACCTTAATTTGCATTAGTTTTGCTTTCAGAGCATTTAATTTGTTTTTTTATTTTCAAACTGTGTTGTACCACATGTAAGGAAAATAGATGAACTTAATCTGAATCCTGTGATTTCATTGTTTATTGATGTCAATACCGAATAGATGAGGAGTGCTAAGAAAGGAACATCAGATGGCTTTCCATCTTCCCTCTAGGAGGCAAGAAGGGGAGAATCATCAAGCTTAGGACATTTAGAGGCTTGTACAGACTTCAAGACCAACAGTCATGCTACATCTCACCTCCCCAGATCCTCCCTGGGAGCCAGGCCAACCCTGACATAAATGCAACAAGGGGATCCTTAGTCCCCTCCCTGGGAATAGGATGTGTGTTGATGTTCCCAGTGTCTGTTTAAGCATACCCTGCATTTAACTTGAGCCCTACATTCATTGACCCATAAACATTTCAAAAGAGGGAAGCATTCCAGCCTAGCGTCTCACAGAGGCAGAGAATAGGCCTTCCAGGAGTGGGGGCAGAGAGGCCATTTAGGACAATCACCACAGTTTCCTAAATTTGGTCCCGCCCATGGTTGGCCTTGTCTGTCCTGTCCTCCACAGAGCTGCCATGATAATGTGATCATACCACTTCCCTATTTAAAATTCAACACCATTGGCTACTGCAATAAATAAGCAAACAAAAAAACAACAACCCATGTCATTCTCTTATCCAATCATTTGACAAGTATTCATTAAGCACCTGCTCCCTGCCAGCCACACTCTGATTCTGGCCAGCCTCTCCAGTCCTACCCTCACTCCATACACCTTGTTCTCCCTGTTAAGACTTTATATTTCCTGATCCTGACCTATACTTGTCCTCTCCTATGCGTCTGCCCAGGCTGCTCCTGTGGGATCAACTCCCCTCCTCCATAACCAGACATCCAAGTTCTGTCCAGCCTCAAGGACAACTCGAGTGCCACTTCCGTTATGAAACATTTCCAGATTTCTCCAAGTCAGCATTAATCACTTCTCTGACCACCTGCCATTCCTTCATCCCCAGGAAGAATTAGCTGTTCCCCTCTCTGTGTTCCTTGCCCAACCATGCTCTGCCCACATCTGTTATTTCTTTATACCTTGGGACTATTATTTCATTGCAACCCTCCCTCAAATCAAAATTCCTGCTTTTTCTCCTTCCTCCACCTTAAGTCTAAAACAAAGTAACCACTCAGAGTATTTATGAGTAAAAGGGCACATGAACATTTTCTTCGCTGTTCCCATGGCCCTCTGTACTCATAATTAGTCCATTGATCACACTCTGCTTAGTATTTTAATAACCTCTGTACATAATAATTATAACCCACTTAAGAGCAAAACTCTTGTCTTGTTTATCCTTTTATCTCTTACAGCATCTAAAAAAAAAAAAACAACCTCCTTGCTCAAAGTGGGCACTCTCTAAATGTCATTAAGATGAAAAGAAATAAAAGTAAATATTGTATTCTTCCAGGTGGGTTTAGGGTTAGGCACTGGAAGAGGATCTAAGGAGTGCTAGAGAGGGCATGACAGGCTGTCAGTTCAGTTCAGCTAACATTTATTAGCAATGTATATACATACATGTATATGTATATTCACACACATACATTCTATATATGTATACACACATATATTAGGGTACTAATAAGTAATATCAATCATTATCTTTAGCTGAACACCTATTACATAGGCTACATTTGAGGGTCAAGTTAGAAAAACAAATGGGAATGTGACATGATTCTGCTTTCCAGGAGGTCCCAACAAAGATACAGAAACAAAGAAAACAGAGCTACATGAAAAGGCAGCTAAGCTCTGCAACAAGTCCATGAGCACTAGGCTGAGGGCTTGTACTGGTCCATAAACAAGCATCCATTGATCTATGATGATAAAGACAAAAAGTTAAGTTCACCATACTGAGTTTTTCAAAGGGTTAAATTCATCCCAAGTAAAGGATTGGTCACTATTCCAAGACTACATCGTTTGTAGCTTGAGGAAGGGAGTGGTATTAAATGTTCTTTCATACTGAAATGATGTGATAGCAGAATGAATGCTTTCTGGTCTGAAAAATAAAAAGCTGAGAACCTGACATTGATTCTCTAAATTTTTTGTTGTTGTTTTAATTTTACTGTCCCATGAAATCCAAACCCGGAATCCACTGTTGCCCATTTAGAATTTTATGATCTTGGGCGCCTGGGTGGCTCAGTGGGTTAGGCCGCTGCCTTCGGCTCAGGTCATGATCTCAGAGTCCTGGGATCGAGTCCCGCATCGGGCTCTCTGCTCGGCGGAGAGCCTGCTTCCCTCTCTCTCTCTCTGCCTGCCTCTCCATCTACTTGTGATTTCTCTCTGTCAAATAAATAAATAAAATCTTTAAAAAAAAAAAAAGAATTTTATGATCTTGAAGATGCATTTCATTGCATGGTGGCGAGAGTGAAGGTAAACCTTGGAAGATATTTGCTAATAGATATCATGGCCCTGTCTACAGGGGCCCTAGCAGCCCCTTCCTTCCATACTGAGGTAGAGTGGCAATCTCTATGGGCCTAAGAACTATTTGGAATCTTCAACTTTCATAAGAGTACTCAAATTTTGCTCAGTTGACTATCAAAAATAAGGTTTTCCTTATAAATTATTTTCTCTAGGAACCCCACCAAAGTCTTCCAAAGAAGATTAGGGAGAAAGCACCTCTCGTGGTGCTGTCTGAGGGAGAATAACAACCGCTGCTGATATTCTACGTCCCTCGTATTCTCCAAGGAAGAAAATATTGCAGGAAGTACAGCAAAATAATAGTCTCAGAGCACAGGTGGAAACTCACAAAAGTTGGGGTAAGGAAATAGGGAGAAAGGGAACACGCTGCCTCTGGTAGAGGGGCAGAAATGCATGCTGGCAGCAGCATTGTATCTGGAGGGGGAGTAAGAACACTTGAGAAAGCTACTGCCTTGAGTCCCAGATGAAAAGTGCCTGCCTACAGCTGAAGCTTAATCAGGACATCAGAGAATGGCCTCCACATACCCATCTTCTCCACAGTAACAAGCATCAAGTTAAAACAAAACAACTGGAATATAGCTAGGAGAGCTACAAAAGGCAGATTTCTCTAGGTAGCAGTACAAAGGGAGACTCAAGGAGTACAAAGGGAGACTCCAAGCAAGATTAAAAGTCAAGCAGAGAACAGACATTGACCAAAAAACTCCATTCCATAAACCATACCATACCATAAACAGAAGTTATCATTAAAGGGATTTGAAGCCTTTGGTGCAATAAGAGTAACCACAGCAACAACAAACCCAGCTCAACTTCAAACCATGCCTAACTTCTGTGTATGTTAACATTAATTCCCTCCCCTACAGGTCAACCAAAAGGGAAGGTGTGTTCATCTTCAAGCATAAAAAAAATATGAACGCACCTCATTATCTACTGTATTATACAACAAATCTGACTTTCCACAAAAAATTACAAAGCACACAAAAAAGAAAAAAAAAAGCCAAAAGAGAAAAAACAATCATTAGAATCAGATTCATAAATGATACAGATGTTGGAGATATCATATTAGGAATTTAAAATAACTATGATTCACATGTTAAAGGTTCTAATGGAAAAACCAAACAACATGGAAATTCAGATAACTTCATCAGAATTGAAAACTATAAGAAAAGAATCCAAAGAAAATACTCGAAATTAAAAAAAAAAAAAAAAACAGGAACAGAGATAAAGAATCTTATCAATGGGTTTATCAGTAGATTTGACATAGCTGAAGGAAGAATCAGTAAGTCAGTGAACTTGAAAATATATCAAGAGAAATTACCAATACTGAACCAAGGAAAAAGAATAAAAACAAAAACAAAAAAACAGATTAGAGAATCTGAGAGATGTGAGACAATATTAAATATACAGTATTAAATATATGTGTATTTGGAATCTAAGAAATAGAATGGACAAAAGAAACATTTGAAGAAATAATGGCCAAAAATTTTCCAAATGAGTGAGACACACCAAATCATAACAGATACAAAAAGTTCAAAGAGAAAATCCTGAAGGCAACCAGAGAAGAAGATACATTACCTCATTACCTACACAGGAACAATGCTAAGAGTTACAACACTCTTATTGTCAGAACCATTTAGGCAAGAAGACAATAGACTGCTATTTTGAAAGTGCTGAAAGCAAAGCAATTATAAAAATAGCAAAACCAAACCAAACAAACAAACAAACAAACACCGACAACAAAAACCCAAGTCTTAATTCTATACCCAATAGAAATAGCTCTCAAAAGTGAGGGAGAAATACAGACTTCTTCAGATAAACAAAAGCTTAGGGAATTCACTATTAGCAGACCTACTCTATAAGAAATGTTAAAAGAAGTTCTTCAGGCAGAAGAAATATAGGTCAGAAATTTTATTCTACAGGGGTGCCTGATGGGCTCAGTCAGTAGAGTGTGCAACTCTTGATCTTGGGAGTTGTTTAGCTCAAACCCTGCATTGGGTGTGGAGATTATTTAAAAGTAAAATCTAAAAAGAAGGAGGAGGAGGAGGAGGAGGAAGAGAAGGAGCAGGGAGGAAGAAGAAGAATGGGAATTTGAATCAACATACAGAAATGAAAAAGGAAAACCAGATTTTTTTCTTATGTTTAATTGTCCTAAAAGATATCTGACTGTTTAAAGAAAAAAAAAGTAACAATGTGTTGTTACAATATTTTTAGCATAGGTAAAAGTGAAATATATAACAATTATGGCACAAAGAATGGGAAGGAGAAACTGGGAATATACTGTTATAAGGTCTTTATATTTCAATTGAAGTGGTATAATATTATTTTAAGGTAGACTTGGATTACTTTAAAATATGTATTATAAGTCCTATGACAATCAGTAGTATAAATAAGTCAAGAGAGGAAATGAAAATAGAATTTCAAAAAAAATTCTAATTAAACCTAAAGAAGGTAGAAAAAAATATATAAGCAAAGAACAAGTAGAAATGAAGAGGAAAGATAGTAATTTGGTAATATTGTTTTAATCCAACCATATCAATAATCACCTTAAATGTGAGTGATATGGGGTACCTGCCTGGCTCAGTTATATAGCATGCAACTCTTGATCTCAGGGTTGTGAGTTTGAGCCCTACACCAGGTGTAGAGATTACTTAAAAATAAAATCTTAAAAAAGAAAAAGAAAATAAATGTGAGTGATGTAAATATAACAGTTAAAAGATATTATCAGATTGGATTTTTTAAAAGACCTAATTCTATACCATCTCCAAGAACTCCACTTAAAATATACTAAAATATAAAATATGTAATATAATATATATATATAAAATATAAAAACATAGCTTAAAAGTAAAAGGATAAAGAAGAATTATGTAAACACTAACTAAAAGAAAGTTGGAGTAGCTCTATCAACTTCACACAAAGTAGACTTCAGGCCAAGGAATATAATCAGGGATAAAAAGAAACATGACATAATGATATAAGGGCCAATTCAACACAAAGACATAACAACCATAAATGTATATGCAACCAACAACAGCACAGCTTTAAAAACAAAGGTCTATCCTTGATTGATAATAGAAATCACCAACTGTAGTTTTACCCTCTCTCAAATATTAACAAAAGATATATTCATGCTATATTCATATTAATTCAAAGGATTTCTTTAAGGATAAGCAATTCATCCATTTCTGTAGTTCTTTAAAAAAGTTTTTTTTAAGATTTTATTTATTCATTTGACAGACAGAGGTCACAAGTAGGCAGAGAGGCAGGCAGTGAGAGAAGCAGGCTCCTTGCTGAGCAGAGAGCCTAATGCGGGGCTCTATCCCAGGACCCTGGGATCATGATCTAAGCGGAAGGCAGAGGCTTTAACCCACTGAGCCACCCAGGCGCCCCGTAGTTATTTTAAATTTTATTTCTTAATCTAGCCAAACCATTAGAGAGCTGTGCACTTGAACTGCACTATTTTAATCCCTTATGGGACGGTTTTCTTAATTGCACTTTGCTGCTCTGCCAGCAACTTAAACTAAGAGATGTTATAAGAAACAGGGTTATTCTTGAGAAAGCTGTCCTTTAGATCACAGTGTTCTTTTCATAAGAAACCAGGAGAAAGATTTTGCTCAAGTTTCAGAACTAGGAAAATCTCTATTTCTCTAGTCATAATTCTCTATTTCCTGGGGCTGCTGGGAAATTTAATCGGAGGCAAATTTGTAGCCCATGGAAATTTATGACATGCGTGTTTATACTAATTTTACCCCTAAATTTATTTTATGTTTCCATCCTTATTTTCCCTTCATCCTAACTTTCCCATGTGTTTATTTTTATTCTGCTTTACTTTCACTGTATTTTTCTTTTAAAATCAATTTTATTGAGGTATGCTTTGCATGCAATAAAATAAACCCATCTTAAGTGTACAAGTGAATGAGTTTTGACAAATATTTACCATGTCATTTTTGTTAGCCACCTGAAAACCGTTTTGAAATAAGTAAAGGTAAAAATGAATATCTCAAGCAAGTCTGTGCTAAGCATTATCATAGAGATATAAACAAATTACTGTGGTAGTATGAGAGAGGATAAAAAATTCTGACTGGGGGGGTAGTGGGTGAGGGATGTGGGATCTTGGGGGAAAATCTCATTTTATTTATTTACTTTTTTAATTTTAATTTTTTAAATTTTTAAATTTTTTTATAAACATATAATGTATTATTAGCCTCAGAGGTACAGGTCTGTGAATCGCCAGGTTTCCACACTTCACGGCACTCACCATAGCACATACGCTCCCCAATGTCCATAACCCCACTACCCTCTCCCTATCCCTCTCCCCCTAGCAACCCTCAGTTTGTTTTGTGACATTAAGAGTCTCTTTTGGTTTGTCTCCCTTCCAATTCCATCTTGTTTCAGGAAAATCTCATTTTAAAAACTAATATCTCACCTTAAATTTTATTTATTATATATATATTTATTTATTTTTAAGATTTTATTTTTAGGGGGCGCCTGGGTGGCTCAGTGGGTTAAGCCGCTGCCTTCGGCTCAGGTCATGATCTCAGGGTCCTGGGATCGAGTCCCGCATCGGGCTCTCTGTTCGGCAGGGAGCCTGCTTCCTCCTCTCTCTCTCTCTGCCTGCCTCTCTGCCTACTTGTGATCTCTCTCTGTCAAATAAATAAATAAAATCTTAAAAAAAAAAAGATTTTATTTTATTTATAAAATAAATAAAGAGAGCACACAAGCAGGAGAAGCGGCAGTCAGAGGAAGAAGCAGGCAGAGGGAGACACAGGCTCCCGGTTGAGCAAGGAGCATGATGCAAAACCTGATCCCAGGACCCTGGGATCATGACCTGGGTCAAATGCAGATGCTTAACTGACCAAGCTACCCAGGCGTCCCTCATCTTGAGTTTTAAAGATGGAAATTCAATATATAGAAGTAGCAGGAGAAGTCATTTGGAAAAGGACATATCTTGAGTAAAAAAAGGAAGCAGAGATACAGGTACTGGCTCCTTCTGGCTGGAGTAGAAGGTGAGCAGGAAAGGAGCTTGAGGAAATGAGCCTATTATAGACATGTCATAGAGGGTTCTGAAAGCCAAATGGTGTCTTTTCACATGATTGTGCAGGTAATAGGGAGCCACTGAAGGCTTTTAGCAGAGAAGAAACATAATGAGACTTGTTTTAAAAGATCACTCTGGAAGCAGTTTAAGGATGGGATGGGAAAGTTGGAACTAGAGTCGGAGAAGATGGTGGGGAAGCCTCTTTAATGGTACAGGAGAGAGATAAAGAGAACCTGGGCCAGCCCTTAGGAAGAATGAGAGGGAGAGGAAACGGGATGCCCAGTGATAGGAAATCTCTACGAAAGGTCAAAGGATTAGTTGTAAGGATGATTGATAAAGAAATTGACTATGTAAATAACTAGGGGGACAGGCATCCACATGATTCCTGTTCTGGATGGAAGATTTACAGGCCCTGGTATTCCCTTCTCCAGCCTCTGCAAGCAGAGAAAGTACAAGTTACCAATGAAAGTTTAAGCCCTACTTTGCAGGGGAGGGGGCTGGGGAAGGATAACCCAATTTGGGCTGGTCATGTCAGTCAGTTCCTTTCCAGATGACCAGAACCAGGATCATATATATAATAACAGCTACTATTTTAGCTCAATAAAAAATAAGTATATAAAATGACAGTAACTCACATTTAAAATTAATGGCTACTCTGCATAGGGTATTGTTCTAAGCCCCTCACAGAATTCTTAGGAGTAGGGACTACTGTATACCCAGCCAACAATGGGAGAATGGAGACACAGAGAGAAGAATAAGAGTCTTGCTCCAGATCACATAGCTGGTCAATGGCAGAATCAATATTCAAACCAGGCATCTGATTCTGGAGTCTGGGCTCTATGCCATTATGCCCTAATGTTGATGCTCTGGACTCTGTAAGAATACCCTAAGTCACATCCCCACCCGGAGAGTGAGTGTCCCTCACTGCTTTGAGGTGGAAAGCGCTGACATTCCTGGCTGAGAATAGCAGAAACGGGAAGGAAGGCGTTGGAGATGAATGTCTACGGTATGTGTTTGGTACTGTGACAACCATGAGGTCCGCCAGAGCAGAGCACCAGACAAGACATAGTATATAGACTGTGACCAAGACCACAGCAACATGAAATTGATGCAACAAAAATCCCATGAGAATCAAAGTCCCTGGGTATCTATGTGCGTGAGTGTGGCTGCGTGTGTGGAAACCATGAGCAGTGGTGGCGGAGGTTGGCTGATGCAATGGCCTACAACCCACGGATGGCAGAAATTCCTGAAAAACCATCCACCAACAACCTAACCATCTAAAAATACACCAAAGGAAGGCAACCTTAGAAGGAGGTGGGCGAAGGTCTAGTTGAGATAAAACAAACTCAAAGCAGATTACTGGTCTACAGATAGGGTGAATGGGCACATCTTCTGTGAAGACAGGGGTGTGGCCTGGCCCCAAACCAGCGCCCTGTGATATAAACAAACAGGCCAAGCCTGGATTTTTTTTTTTTTTTTTTCAGAGAAGCCTCTCCATTGAAGATGCAGGCCTTGCCTGTCCTCCTCCATCACCCCGTGTATGAGATTTGGCCACCCAGACATTTAGACGACAGATGGGAACTATCTGAATGTGTGTACATAGTTGGAATCAACAAACGTGAAAGTCTGCATATGGTATCATCTGAAATTTGAACCAACTCTCTAAGATGTTGGAATGATCCTTCATCATGGGAGGATGTGTGACACGTACTTATTCCTTCAGGCACTGTGCCAGGGACTGAGGTCGTGAAGAAGACAGTCTCTGCCCTCAAGACACCTAGTGGCTAGTTAGAGACCCAGACAAGTCAATGGGTGTATCTGAAGCCAATGATGGGGTCCTGGAGGCAAGTCCTGGGTACTGAGAGGACAGAGGGAGGGCACCGAGCCATTATGTCAGGGAAGCTCTGGGAAGGAAGACACATACCTGATGCCCAGTGTGAGAACTGCTCTAGAGAAAGGAAATTATTTGATTTTTGTTTGTTTAACTCTCTGTTGCAGTTTGCTTCCTAAAGGACTATCTTTTAAGCAAAAGACTATACCCACTTTGAAGAAAATCCATGAGCAAAGGGATCACAAGATGAGACATTATCAATGGGAAAAAAGAGACCACATATGCTCAAACATGTGGTATCCAAAAATATCCTTAGGAAAGAGAATGCTGGGGTACCTGGGTGGCTCAGTTAAGTGTCTTGCCTTCACCTCAGGTCATGATCATAGGGTCCTGGGATCGAGTCCCGCACTGGGCTCCCTCCTCAACGGGGACCCTGCTTCTCCCACTCCCTCTGCCTCTCCCCTGGCTTATGCTCCCTCTCTCTCAAATAAATAAATAAAATCTTAAAAAAAAAATGGAAAGAGAAAACTATCTTATGCATAGATCAATACAAAGTCTCTAGCATTTTGAGGCACCCCTTATTTTATCTTGAACAGCTATGTATTAGGGAAAGTTATTTCACCTAAAACAACCATAGTCTATGCTAAGTTTGGGTGTCTTCAGAAAACATTTGATGATACTGGTAAAAAGCAAGGCAAGGAAATTTAATGCATGTCTAGTAATTAGGTCTGGGCTTATAACTTCATGATACCTGGGGTTGGATATTGTATATAAACTTTTAAAAAATTACTTCTTAAAAGAAATATAATTGTTTTGGTTTTTTTTTTCATAGCTGAGGTCATACTATATTTTTATAATTATGTATCCTTCCTTTTCCAGTAGACCTTATTGTGTCAAAATATTGCACTAAATTAAAAATTCTTTACCAATAAGAAAAGCAATACAGTATTAGCTATTTCATTGAAATCATGTGCAGCTAGCTAGAGGAAAAATGAAAAATCAAAACCACCCTTATGTTATGCAAATGGACACTTGTCGCTTAGGATAAAATTTTATTACACACAGATGCAAAAAGGGCTTTATATCAAATCGCTTAGACAAACATGAAGATATTGTGTTCTGGAAAACTACTGGATGATTCTAAAATTCACTTAGGAGTGACAAAGACGTGGTGACTGATGAGTTTGAATACCCATGAATTTGAATAAAACTGATGAAATATGCATGAAGACAGGCGATACTTATAAATGAATATACTATTTCATATGGTATATAATGTTAACTAATGCAAGAATAAATAGGTACATGAATTAAGTGTCTTAAATGTCATCTATAGCCCTAAGGGTTTGTGTATGGAAAAGCCTTATCTATTTTTTACAACTTTTTTTTTAAATGATTTTATTTATTTGAGAGAGAGAGAGTGAGAGAGAGAAAGATCAGGAGTGGGGTGGGCGGGGAAGTGTAGAGGGTGAAGCAGACTCCCCACTGAGCAGGGAGCCCGATGCGGGTCTCCAACCCAGGATCCTGGGATCATGACCTGAGCCAAAGGCAGATGCTTACCCAACCGAGCCACCCAGGTGCCCCCATTTTTTACAACTTCTTACTGAGAAAATATGGAATACCCTTGATTTGCAATATATATTGTAGGTAATTAATTCACCCAGGTTTTCTTGACCAACCCCTGGGGAGCATCTAATAGATAAAACTAGTGAGGAGAAAATGAATAACTCAAAATATTACAGTAGCTTTGGGTTATTTAATGTTGGGGTGAACAGTCCTTATATCTACACACCTACCTTATAGCAGAGAATAAATGTGGCTTCCTAAAAATCCACAATAGTTCCCTGTTCGCCTGTAGGGTTAAGTCTAACACTAAGAACCTTAATGTTCACATGCCTCCACAATTTCTCTGCTAATATGTCCACACCTATCTCTTGGTCTTGACCTCACGCACTCAGTCTTCAGGGAAATCATCTCCCGCAGTGCATCACTGCTTCCCAATATGCCTGACTTCTGTTCTTTTGCTCATGGAGTTCTCTCTGACTAGGCTAAGGTTCCCCTCCCCTTCTCTGCCACTGCCAAACACCTACATCCTCCCCACCTCCAGGGTCCATCTCAAATACCACCGCATTGTCATTTCATCTGTCTCAAGGAAAAGTAGACCTCCCTTCTAAAAATCTCCAGCGCCAAGGGCTCAGTACTGGCAGCCTCTCTGCTCTGGGAGGTGCACAGTGGTCTTGAGGGGAAGCGAGGTCAGTTTACATAATAATAATAATTGAACACTTAGATAACACCGGAATAACGGTTGCTAAATCTAACTCAAAATTTGCTATGTGCCAGGCGCTCTTTTAATTCCTTTACATAAATTAATTCATTTGATCTTCAGGAGCACCCCACGAAGCAGGGGTGACGTTATCCATAGTTTACAGATAAGGACACTACGGCCTGGGGACACAGCTCTAAGTGTGACAAGCTGAGAACCATGCCCTCCATCATTATGCTTTTCCACCTTAACCAGAAGTACCAGAAAAAAGGAGACCAGATGTGGGCAGGGAGACAGGCCTGTAAACTGGGTGACACAGAGGCACACATGTTTATTTGGGTGAAGCAAAGGTCGAGCATTAAAAAGGTAGGGCTATAGCAGAGTGAAGGCCCAGAGTGGAAGGCTTTCTCCCACTCTCGGTCAATTTCAGGGTCCTAAAGAAATGCACTCCTGCCAACTGCACTGGAAAGTTTATAGCAATCAGGCTACCTCATCACCTTTTAAATTACTTACAAACCCATCTCATCTCCCCTATTAACCAGATGCTCCTTGAGGATCCAAGTTCAGTCCACTTACCATCTAGAGCTGGACTTGGGGCATGGTAATTAATCAATACAACTTTGTTAAGCAAATGTCGTAGACCATTAGTTCTCGATTCTCAGGTCTCTCTTCATGAAGCAGACACGTGTTAAAAATATTTCAGGAAGATTTTTATCCAACACTTTAAGAATAATTCTCTGTTGTATTTTTTTTCCTTATAGCACTTCCTCATTTGTTTTTTTTATTATCTGCCTCCCCCTACTAGTGCACAAGCTACATAAGGGCAGAGACTTCATTCTTGTTTTTGGCACCCTAAAACAAGCCTGGCTCAGAGAAGGAACTCAGTAAATATTCATGAAGTGAATATCTGAAGAAGAAGAGCCTTTGAGAATGTTCACCAGACCCTTGTGGGCTGCCTTTACCTGTGCCAGCCAACCCGGAGTTAGTGCATCAATAGGATTCCATTACCCTCGAAGCAACTGCATGTCCTGGAGCTCAAGGAAAAGAAAGTGTTTTGCTGGAGGGGGTTGGGAGATGGAGGAGAGAAGCAAGCTCACACGGAGCACAGCATTTTGCTGCTTCCTAAATTTCCACGGGGCATCTCTGGGCACAGCCAGCCCCCGGCCTGCTAGCCTGCCGTCCCTCTACCCTCGCACGCTGCCCCCGCCAGCACTGCAGGTCCCCAGCTGTCCTTCCTCCTGGATCTCTGTGCTCCCCTTGGCCCTGAACAATAAAGGGTCTGCAGGGTAGCTCCTCACACCTTGGCCCCTTGGATCCATGCTCCGCAGAAGGAAACATGCAATTTAAAAAATCATTTTCCCGTTTTTCAAGTATCTTTATTACTTTTTTCTATCAGGGGCCAAGACCTGAATTTGAACCCAAGTCTTTTGATTCTATAGCTGTGCAACCTCGATCAAATTACATAACCTCTTTACCACCTGGGTCATCACATCTCGTAAACACGGGGATAAAACCAACTCTACAGGGTCACTGTAAGAATTAAATGGGACAAAACAGAAAAAGCACCGGGTACATAGTAGGTATTAAAGAAAATGTGACTTCTCTTTCTGTCCTTGAAGTAAATTCTCAACTATCCAAAAGGACTCACAAACCAAGGAGAGATGAGGTTTTACAGAATTGTGCATAGAAACTCATCACTATTTAGAACATTGTTTCTGTGGTCCCAGGGACAGAGGGCACCTACCGCACAGGGTGGTTTCTGTGGGCAGTGGTGGTGAGAGAAGGTGGTGGCACATTGCTGCCTTCTCTGTGTGTGTTGCTTATAAATCAGAGGTGATGTACATCACTATGAAAACAGCTCCTCAAACATGCCCATGGTACCAGCCAGCACTGAGAGGGAGACGTGCAGGTTTCAATGACCAAAATGTCACAGGCCAAGGTCATCTTCCCACCCTGATCCTGTCAGCATTCCCTCGTCCTCAGTTTCCTTATTATGAGATGGCTGAGCCTGAGAAGGCATCCCATCCTGCGTTTGTTGGCATATCGTTAATGCCAAGCATGGAAGGGCTATCATTGTGCATTGTGATTTCCCGGCTGGTACATCATAATTGCCTTACAAATACTTGTGAGCTGCTTGATTCTAATGGTAGTTATACAAATTATGCTTAAAGTCAAAACTGAAGAGGCTCTTGGCTGCTGTTGAAAAGGTAGTGATTCGAGGGAGCATTTAGAATTTTTAAAAAGATGAAATAACTCAGGCTAGGGATGCCCGGGCAGATCAACCAAAGTCACTTCGGCAGGGAAAAATGCAAAGGATAGCACATTTCTCTAAAACAAAAGAAATAAAGAATTCCTCTCCCAGGCCAGGATTGACTCCCTAACTAATGATGTGAAGGAAGAGTTAAGCCATGCATGCTGCATAAATTTGGAACAGTCTGAAGGTCAGCTTGGGTCGGAGTGTACCACTTTTCCTTTTTTCTTTTTATGACGTCCATTTTTTAAAAGACCACGACAATTCTGATATAGTTCCCACCACCTAGGATCATCTGAATGATACACAAGTGAGTTTTAATTTCAAAACTCACACCAAAAATTGATAGAAACCTGACCATGAAATCTTGAAGGAGGGATAGGGACAGCAGCACTGAGCTCCTCTCACACAAGGGCAGGGCCAAAGCCCTTGGACAAACACCTGCCCCCCATCCTTCCTGTTCTGACTCTGCTCCTGCTGCATTTTTCTCTTCTCTCCTCAAACCCCGGGGCTTGCTCCCCCTCCTCACTCTCACCTGAAGATCTTTCTCCTGATTTCACTGAGAAAGTAGGAACTCTCAGAAGAGAATCTCTGCACACTTCCACCAGCAGATTTACCCACCTTCCTGCATGTGACTCCACATTCCCTGCTTTCTCTTCTCCTGTGAGTGAATTTGCAGCACCCCTCTGCAAGGCCAACTCTACCATTTTGCCTTGACCCAACATTCTCACCTAATCGAGACCCTTCTTCCAAGATTTCTCACCTTTCTTGTGTTATTGGTTTTTCCATAACCATTGGATGATTCTCAACAATATACAAGCATGACGTTAATAATAAAAAAAAAAAGACATTCCTTTGACTCGTGTCTCCCTCCAGCCATACCCTCTTTCTCTGCTCCCTTCTAAAGTAACACTCCTCAAAAGAATACCAAAATTTGCTCTCTCCAGTTATTCTCCTCTTTCTTTGTTATGGTCGCTCCAACCAGCTGCTGCCCCCACCACTCCCAACAAATCTGCTCTTGTCAGTCTTCAATGGCCTTTGCTTTGAGACACCAACAGTCAGTTCTCAGAGTTCATCTCTGATGGTCTCTCATCAATGTTTGACATGGTTTATCTTGCCCCCTCTTGAAGTACTAGCTTGACTTGGCTTCCAGGACCTCATGGTGTCCTGATTTCCCTCTTCCTCTGTAAAGAGCAAAATGGAGTCACTCATGTCAAGCAGTGACTTATATCAGACCATGACATAAACAGTCAAGGGTACTACAGCAAAGACCAGATATCACCAGAACCAGTAGAGGCTGATGGTACCCAGGACTAATACCAGCAGAGCTGGAGGAGGCCTGTAAAAGCCCAAGGCTGGTTAAACTCCTTTAAAAGGGGAGAACTTCTGCAGCAAATGGTAGACTCTCTAGACATTGGCTCTCTCACATCTGACCACATCAAAATGCAACTGCTGCTAAATGCTCTGCCCAGTTGATCTCGGAACATCACTGAGATTCTCTACTGTTTGAATAAAACACGCTAAACATGTCAGGAGCTGACCTGGACTGTGGCCTTGTCCCAACTGTGTACTCAGGGACTGACGTCACATTTGGTTCATTAACTTCCTACCCTTTGTTGACTCTTGTTGGTTGTGTGACTTTGTATTGTGCTTTGCTTTGTGTGACGTGAATGAAGCTAAGTTAAATGCGTAGCGAAATGTCAATGTCAAGGAGTTTGGAATCCTGAACCTGCTTCAACCTTGCTTTTTGATTGAATAAAACTGACATTGTGGAAAGATACAACTCATGTGCGGGCCTTCATAGCATGCTTGCATCAGCTTCACTGACTTTTTTTTTTTTTTTTTTTTTTTGACACAGAGAGATCACAAGTAGGCAGAGAGACAGGCAGAGAGAGAGGAAGGGAAGCAGGCTCCCCGCTGAGCAGAGAGCCTTGAGAGACTTGATCCTAGGACCCTGAGATCATGACCTGAGCTGAAGGCAGAGGCTTAACCCACTGAGCCACCCAGGTGCCCCCTGACTGTCAATGTCACTGCCTCTTCCCTACGTACTGCCCCCCCACCATGTCCCCAGTCCCTACACACTGCAGTGCCACAGTACTCAGTCCTTGACCTCTGCCCTGGGGACACTCACTCCCTCAGGATTCTCAGCCAGTCTCATGGCTTTAAATACCAAGTATGTGCTGATGACTTTCGAGTTATTTATTTACTTGTATTTTGGGCTCCTGCGGATATATGCTTACTCACCATCTTCATTTGAATATGTAATCATCTTCTCAGAAGTAACATGCCCAAGGCTGGGCCCCTGATATTCCCAAACCTGCTCCTCCCAGAGTCACACCATATTAGTAAATGGCAGTTCCATTCTTCCAGTGGCTCCCACCAAACACCTTGGCTCACCCTTGATCCCTTTTTCTTTTTACCAAAACAGAACCATTAATAAATTCTATTGGAACTTCCTACAAAATACATCTAGACTCTTATTGCATCTTCCCACCTTTACCTCCTTGGTCCAAAATACCATCGGTTCTTTTCTAGATTAAATGGATTAAATATATAACTGGCTTTCCTGTTTCTGTTTTCATCCCTGATGGTTTAGTCTCATCCTTGCCATCAGAATAATTCAGGGAAAGTCAGATAATGTTCCACCTCTCTTCCAGACCTTCAAATGGCTCCCCTTCTCCCTTAGAGTAAATTCCAAAGTCCTGAAAATGTCTGTAATGACCCTATACAATCCGGCCCCCCAGTATCTTTCTAACCTCATCTATCACTCCATCTCTCCCCACTCCAGACACACTGATTTCCTTATTTTTCTCTTGGGCATCTGAGAGATGCACTCACCTTAGGACCTTTGGACTTGCTGTTCCCTCTGCTTGGAATGCTCTGTTCCCAGCATCCATATGGCTGAATCCCTCACCTCCTTCAAGTCTTTGCTTAAATGTCACCATCTAGTGAGATCTCCACTGACCACCCTTTAAAACTGCAACCCGAATCCCTGGTACTCCCTGTTTCTCTATTGTGCTTTTTTTTTTTCCTCTGTTGCACTCCATGGCACTTATCAACCTAACACACTACATAATTATTTATTTTGTTTATTGTCTCTCTGCCTCCTCTAGACTGTAAATGCCATAAAAGCAGGGATTCTTATCTGCTTTGTTCTCTGATGTACCTCCAGCAACTGGACAAATGGTTTACACCTAGTAAACACTTAAATAAGTATTAGTAGTGAGGATAGCATGTTGCTATCATCCTAAGCAAAATCACAAAGAGCATCTCTAAAAATTAAATGATCCCTAGCTGCTCCAGAAATTAATTCATCTCAAAAGCGAGATAAATTCATTCTCAGACTCAATATACTTTGACTATATGGAGATTATACATATTCAATTATAATAATCATAACAGTAATAACTCATATTTACATTGGGCTTTCCAGTTTATAGAATTCTTTCTTGCATATAGTTGTATTTCATCCTCAGACAATTCTGAAATTGAACAAAGCAGAGAGTGTCCATCCTCTATACAGATAAGGAGGAGAAGCCCTAGAGCAGTTAAATATCAGCTTAAGGGTCCTGCAGCCAATGAATGCAAAACTGGGATGAACCCAAGTGCCCTGAGTCCAGGGTTAGGACTATTGTATCTGTAGCAGTCAGTCATGAAAGAGACAATTTGTCCTTCACCAGAGTGCTCAGATAAGTACTGAAAGGATCTGGGACCTTCACTATCTTCCCTTGGCTCTTGATTTAGTCCCACAAAGATTGAGTTCTTCCTATGTTCCAGCACTGTTCTAAACACTGGGCATACATTACAGGCCAATAGAGACCAGGACAAGGTTATGTTCTCATGGAGCCTCTATTCATTCTTAGAGAAGAGATGTCAATAAGCAAATAAACAACTAAACACCCCCTAAAATACGTCAGGGGCTGATAGCTCTTAGAAAGGGAAAGGGATTGAGGTTGACGGGGAGCAGAGCAGGTAAGCTAATGTTAGAGATACCCAGCAATAACTCATTAACATGTTACCCATGAATTCTTCCTCTGGCCAACGGGTGGACTGTGCTTCAAACTGTTAGGTGAAGAGCCTACAAAATTATACATTTGAATTACAAAGATATGCAATTTTCCCAATCTAGATGTTAGGTAATTTGGGGTGCTCTTAAAGCTAACGGCAGTTTCAGAAGATAGCACCAGGACAAATAGCCCCAAGTTATAAGAACACCACTTTTGTTCAAGACAAAAGAGCTTTCTAATAAATAAAGTTGCCAGCAATGAAACAGACTGGAAACAAGCTCTCTGTCACAGAAAGTATCCAATAAGTAACCGAATGACCTCTGAAGTCTCTTCCAACTGCAAATCTGATTATGTTCCATTCTATAGAGACTCTCTCTACCCTCAGTCACCATTAGTTCCAGTAGGTGATGGGGTGAGGACAGGCGCAAAAATCTGGCCCCAAATCCTGGTTCTCTTGCCAGCCCTCCCAGAGGATGAGCAGTCACATGACTGTTGGCCTTAGATCTTTCCAGCAGCAGCAAAAGCTAACTGTTCTGCAGGGACATCAGGGGCGCAGATCCTCACCCTGCAGGATCTACCAAGGTCTCTCATCTAAACGAGGTGCTCGGGACGCCTGGGTGGCTCAGTTGGTTAAGCAGCTGCCTTCGGCTCAGGTCATGATCCCGGCATCCTGGGATCGAGTCCCACATCGGGCTCCTTGCTCAGCGGAGAGCCTGCTTCTCCCTCTGACTCTGCCTTCCACTCTGTCTGCCTCTGCTCGCTCTCGCTCGCTCTCTCTCTGACAAATAAATAAATAAAATCTTTAAAAAAAAAAAAATAAATAAAAAATAAACGAGGTGCTCTGCCCAGCAGGGACGGGCAGGATGCCTTCAGCGCTTGCTCTGTTCTCACTGACAGGTAAGCCACTAGTGATTACAAAAAGGAGAAGGGCAAATCGCGCTGGACAGGCGGCTGCCTCCCTGATGACTTCTGGATGCTCACTGGCAATGTCCACACTTCTGCAGGCCTCTCTTAAAATCTCAGCCCACTCACAGCATCCACGGATGTCAATCACCCACCCTCTTTTGCCTTTCTGTCATTTCCCAAATCCCCCACTAATACTGGCAAGCAGACCTCTGGGCAGACTGCGTGTTGGCCCAGGCAAGACATCACGGAAAGACACTGAAACAATTGCTAGTATTACCCACATTTATCCATCACTTACTGCGGGCCAGATAGTTTGTTAAAAACTCTGCATGTGACCGGATGGGCTATAATCTTTACACATGGTGTTGGGTCCCCCAATAATGGGTCCATGATTAAAGGAGCGAGACTGATACAAAGCAAAGGTCAAGCAAAGCTTTATTTCGCGCCAAGCGTCAAGAATCAAACCAAGTGTCAAACAGACTGGTGGGAGCCACCCCTTACAGAGAGGGCGACCCCTCTCTGTTTCACAGACTAACTTTTATAGAGCAAAGGCCATGTGGTTGGGCCTGGCCACACACAGGTGGCCAATGAGATTGTAACACACAGAGAAAGCTGCACAGTCATGCTAGGTGACCAACTGAATTACAATTTACCCTAGTAGACATTTGAACCAGCTTATCACCTTGGTCAGAATTGGCGCCTAAAAGGTGCCCAAAGGGCGGGGCCCATCTCCTTGGTAGCTAGGGAGACAGTATGTGTCCCCACTGATTGAATACCTCCACCTGGCCTGACCCACCCTGTACTTGGACTTTGTTACCTGGGACTTGTTTTTAAGTAAGTTCCCCTGTGGGTGGGGGTGGGCAGAGTGGATTGTTTTACTGCATAAACAACAAAATGGCAGTTCAACCGGGGTGGGGCCGCTCTGGCTGAATAGGCCCTTACAATGGCTGGGACCTGCTTGGAGCTGGGCAGAATCTGACAAGTAGCTTTTGTTTACTGTAGGGTAGTCAGGCTGGCCAAGGGATTGAGAGAAGTGGGAAAGATGACGGAGGGGGAGGGGCGGCTGAGCCAAGGAAGCTGAGAGCCGGATGGGCAGGGAGGAAACAAGGGCATTTTGTGGGAAGGACATGGGGAGGGCCGGGGTGGGGCGGGGGCAGCTGCTGGCAGAAGGGAGATGGATCTACTACCATAGGGGAAAAAACAAATTTCCTCTCCCTAAAACTTTGTGTGACATTTTAGAAATTGTTGGTAATTTACTGCAACTCTTCTATCTCTTTGTAAAATACAGAGTAAAATCTGTTACACTCAGTCCTTAGGGACTGGATTTGTGATTTTCCAAGGGCGAAATAGTGCACTGGGCCCCATAGTGAAAGCCAGGCAGTCAAAGAAGGTGGTCTTACAATATATTCATTTTATTTCATTTAATGCTCACTATTATAGCCCAATAAGATAGGTATTTTTATACTCATTTTATAATGCGTGAGGGGAGATAGGTTCCTGAATTATCTATGGACACTCTTGCCAACTTTCTATCTGTCCACTCTGACCCTGAACCTTTAAATTAGCAGAAAGATGAGTATGGCTATTTCACTCTGTTCATAATCATCACCTAGGGCCCTTCTTGAAGGCTCCCAGTCTTCTGTTTCCCTCTAGTGTCTCCGGATTCTAGGCTGAGCCCTTCTTTTTGCTCTTTTCACTGTCCTCTGGACTTGTCCATGGGTCTCCTTGGTGCTCTGCAGAATCTGCACTTGGCTGCCTTGGCCAGGATCCCCAGATCAACACCGGCCTCTCTGCACACGATCCCTGGCACTGGCCACTTGGTAGATGCAAGTAGCCGATGAGGCCTAGCTCAATTCTGCACTGTCACAGCCCCTAATACAGTGCTCAGCATCCCTTCTCACTCAACAAATAAGCAAGGCAGCATCTTGCAGCCCTTAAAACAGTGACCAGAGTCAGAGCTTCTGGGTCTACACATCTGCCCACTAGGTATTTGCTGTGTGGCTTGACACAAGTTACCTAACTTCTCTGATCATTAGCTGGATGGGAATGATAATAGGATGGTTGTAAAGGGGTGCTTAGGTGGCTCAGTTAGTTAAAACCCATCAGACTCTTGATTTCAGCTCAGGTCAAGATCTCAGATTCAGGAGGTGGAGCCCTGGGTGGGGCTCCACCCTCCTTGGGGAATCTGCTCGAGATTTTCTCTCTCCCTCTCCCACTGTCCCTCCGTACCTCCTGCCCTCACCCCTGCTTGCCAACGTGCACTTTCTCTCTCTCTCTCAAATAAATAAAGTCTTTAAAAAAAAAAATAGGATTGTTGTAAGGATTAAAGGAGATAAGACAAGAAGAGCATTAAAACAGTGCCCAGGACAAAGTAAGTGCTCAATAAACCAATAAATGTTAGCTGACGTTAGTTTATAGTGATAATTTCTTGGAGAGGATGAAGAGGGTCGGTCACAACATGGACCCATTAGAAAAATTCCCTGGGGTTAGACACATCATGCCACTGTTGCTCCCTGCTTCCCCAGGCCAGGGAGAATATCTGTAAGGGGATTCATTTCCCATGAAGGCCTTTGGTCATGAACCCTTTTGAACTAACCCTCTTAGTTCAAGCCTAAGGGGAAGGAAAGAAAGGAAGCTGAGAGATTACCTCATTGACAAGTTGGGTTTTCTTTTTTCTTCCCCATTCTTTTAATTTCCAAAGTTCGGAATGTACCCCAAAGCCACTGTCAGAGAGTAAAACAATTCCTCATCAACCATTCATTTCTTATTCCTTTTCCCCTTCCCAGCCTTTTTTCAAGGACAATGTGTTTCTACATTTCTTTAAACAAACAAACAAAAAATTTTTTATCACAATGGACTGAAATAAACTCATTTGCATCTAAAAGAAAAGCATATATGTAAATGACTGTGGGTTGTATTGAGTGGGGGATGGGAGCAAGTAAAGGGGAGCACTGCCAGAAAAGCATTAGAGTACCCTCATGGCCATATTTGAAAGGCCCCAATCCGGAAACTGTCTTTACCGGTTCCCCATCATTCCTTCTCTGTCCAAGGTCATAGCTCCATACAACCACAAGTGAAACCAGGAAGAACCAATCTTAACAAAAAGAGTGCAGGCCAGAGGAGCAAATACCATATGGAGAAGTCATTCAAGCCCTCTTTTATGAATATTCAGAGCTACTTGATTTACTGGGCAAACTGGGATTTGGGGCTTCAACATTCCCCAAGGGATTCAGCTGGGAGTTCTTTATTCACTACATTTAAATGCAAATGGTAACAAAACTGCATGACAATACACTTTGAAAAGTTGATTTAAAACAGCAAGGGAAGGATTAAGGCACCAATAAGAAGGATTTTATTTTAATTTTCTACAAAGGTTAAAGGCAGGCCAAACAGAAGCCCAGAATTCAAATGCTATCCCAGGAGCAAAACTGTCAGAATTTGGTCAATTACTTTCCTCCTCTTATGAAGAAGCGGAAGAAAAAAAATTCCCCCTGCCTTTTTTTTTTTTTTTCATCAATGACATCTGTAACTACCAATCAGGACTCCTGATCAGTATGAGCTTACCTCACCAAACTGGTAACACTATAAGCAAAAGCCCAAAAACTGGATGCTTAGCTTCTGCCATATTGAGGGTGAATATACATGCTTTCTGGAACCAGTTCCCAGACCTCTTTTCTGATTTATGAGAATCCCTGGTTGTTCAGAGCCCCCAAGGTTGGGGCCCACTGATGTAGGAACATCTCCTAACACAGACATTTACGGATTTGAATGACCAGGGATAAAAAAGTCTAAAAGTTGTATGTCATGGAAGAATGGCCCATTGTGTTCAGTGGGAACTCAACCCTGGAGGACAGCCTTCTGGGCCCCACATGATGTGAGAAAGATGGGAAAGGCCATAAATCCCTTGCTGTAAAGGCAATGCCAAAGATAAAGTGTCACTGACTGTTGACTGGGGTGGAAGGATTATTATGTCTGTTCAAAGATGGAAATTAGACATTGTCCCCCTACTTGCCCATCTGCCACTCGAACTGTCAAGCAAACATGAACCAGGGAGGAGAAAGATCCAGTCAGTTAATGGAAGTCATATAGACAGAGATGCAATTATGTACTAGGTGAATAGATCTCACCTTGAAACAACAGGATGTCTGGGATTTGCTTCAAAAGAATATGGGTGGGGCTGGGGCGCCTGGGTGGCTCAGTGGGTTAAGCCGCTGCCTTCGGCTAGGTCATGATCTCAGGGTCCTGGGATCGAGTCCCACATCGGGCTCTTTGCTCGGCGGGAAGCCTGCTTCCTCCTCTCTCTCTCTCTGCCTGCCTTTCTGCCTACTTGTGATCTCTCTCTGTCAAATAAATAAATAAAATCTTTAAAAAAAAAAAAAAAAAAAGAATATGGGTGGGAAGTGAGCTGGGATATCAATGAATCAAGACTGGCAAAGAATTGATAATTATTGAAGTTGGATGACGGGTACTTTGGGGATATCACTGTTTACTTTTGCATGTTTGGAAATTTCCAGAAGAAAAATGACCTTTTTATTATTTGTTTTTGAATTCCACCTGCCCAATTAAATGTGACACTGCCTACCTCTCTTGGGACAAAGTCACCATTACTGGGAACAAGAGCATTTCTACCACTCTTATGGGAGCCCTGGGAATAGGGCAGTGCCCATGGCATAACCATGAAGGGAAGAACTACGAGACAAGACAGATAGAAAGTTCAGAGGCTAGTTCCTAAATCAGGACTTTTAAACATGGATGAGAGTTTATTTGGAACTCTCAACAGAAGCCATTAAAAAAATAACATACCCTGCAATGAAATGTCAAGAAACTTGATAATTCAAGAATTCAGAGACTTCTGGTCTCAGCCCTGTCTGGGAACCAGCAAAGTTTCTTATTCTAAAGCAGCTTGTTACTCCCAAGGTATGACTGACATCTCACACAGCTAAGCACGTGCACTGACCTGCAAAGTTCCAGAAGATACCACATCTTGACAATATGCCAGTCAGTTGTTTGTTTGTTTGTTTGTTTGTTTTTTAACCAGAAAGATCTTTAAATAAACTGGACTAGTTTAGCAGCTCAGTCCACCAAATCGATTAATTATTCAGGACATTTTAGCATGCAGGTAGCAATAGCTTGCCTTGCCTGATTTAATGAGAGAGAGAGACAAGAGTGCCATAAATAGAGGGAACGTCCAGGAAGCTAAGTACAATAATAGACTAGACAGTATGCATCAGGCAACATTAGAATGCTGCATCATGAACTAGATATAACACTTCAAGAGGACTAAGACAATGAAGTTATGACCAAAAAAGACAAGCCATGGTGGTATGAAGACTAGAAACAGTAACGGATGCCCAGCGGAAGGAACTAGAGCTTTCTAAGCCTAACAAGAAGTGTGGTGAGGAGGACAGAATTGCCGTCTTCAGTTATTCAATGTCTCACAAGTAGAAGAAGACAGATTAGACCTCTTCCATGAATCCCAGGGAAAAAAGATAGGAAAAGAACTGTCAACTTAGGAAAGTCTCAGGAAGGCCAATGTCAGCCTAAAAGAAGGAACAATCTTGAAAAAAAAAAAAATAATAATAATAATGCCAAGCACTATTTGGCTGCTTTGGACAATAGTGTGTTCCCTGGCCCGGGAAGCTCTCAAACAGAGTTTGGGAAAACACCTGTGAAGATGTTTTAAAGGGAGGATTTCAGTACTGAGTACCTGCATGATTTTTGAAATCTCCTTCAAATGGAGATTCTGTGATTTCTGAAGATGAAAACTTAACAATCAACAAACCAGGTTTTCTGTTCATTTTGTTGTTTGAAGTAAACAATATACAAATCTTCCTTTGCCAGGTGCCTTGTGCCTAAAATGTGTTTCAAACTGGGAATAAATAAAAATAAAACTTAACCCCTCTGACATCTTCCAACCCATTCACCTCACTGAGAAAACATTCCCAGAGGTACTGTGCATCTGATGAAAGCATCTAGGGGTCACCTTCATCCTTGACCCCACATTTTTCACTCCTGCCAAGCTACATACTTAATACCTCCCCAAAATGACCTGCAGGTTCCTACTGTAGAAATCTGGAAAAGCTATATGCTGGGATAGGATTCCACGAGGACACATGAGCCTTCCCATCTGGGGACCACAACCATCTCGATTTAGAAGTCCCTAAGCATTTGTTATTTGCCCTGCTTCCTGACTCTGTCATACTTGAATTTGTTTTCCCATATTTGTTGGTTCCCAAATTCTTGTCTGATTTCTGATCACCTATTTTACCTAGAGAATTCTAAATATTCCCAACGGAATATCTTTCAGATATTTGGTAAATAGTTATAGTACCTTCCACGTGCCTAGAGCACTGTGCTAGGCACCCTAGCAAATACAAAACGCCATATGACCCTGGCAAAGACCTACATCTCAATCTGATAGAGAATATGAAACACGCACAGAAATAGCTATACCCCATGGCACGGTGTGCTAAGTGCTATTAAGAGTGGTAGGAAGCAAGTGCTGTCGGAGTTCACAGGGAGGTGAGATGCTGCAGAAAAACGAGATGTGACTTCAAGAGCGCTCTGCAAAGGCCTGATGCAATTGATGTGCTAATCTTCTAAAACCCTCAACTATAAAGTATGTAAAATATTAGGTTTAAAGAAGGATGTAACTGTGAATTGGGAAAAGGATGTTCTGGAAAACTACGTCTAATGTTCAACAGCAAATCAATGTCCCACGGTAGCCAGAGGGGTTAATCAATGTCCAGTGTAAACCACACACCAGAAAATCATCCCTACTGTGAACACAATCATTTACTCAGTCAGCTAGAAAAATTACAATTATGAAATTGAAACTACATTTACTGCTTAAACAAGTCTTTTTGGAGATGTAGTTTAGGTGAAAATTGTTCATTAGAGTTCCTTTGGGTAATGCACTTCAGTGGCACTTTATATTTTTGGAAACCTTTAGATTCTCTGCCGATTTCAAATCTCAGAAGTAGGGTATATCAGGGATAGGCAAATTTCTTCTATAAACAGCCAGATAGTAAACAGTTTTGGCTTTACAGCTCCTAAGGTTTCTATCGCAACTAACTGCTCCAGTCGGCTGCTGTAGTATGGAAGTAGCCATAGATAATACACACATGGATGAGTGTGGCTGGATGCCAATAAAATTTTATTCATAAATACTAAAATTTGAATTTTGTAAAATTTTCACGCATCACAAAGTATTACTCTTTTGCATTTTTTGCAACCATTTAAAAACATAAAAGCCATTCTTAGCTTGTAAGCCACATTTGGCCAGCAGGCTATAGCTTGCTGACCCCTGGGTTGTCCAATCACTCTATTTACAGAGGAAAAAACAAAGGCTAAAGGAGACTAAGTATATTCCCAAATCAATAGCAATTCAGTTTATTAATGTCCACATAGAGAGCAATAACGAAGCAAGAGGAAAAACTGAGACATTTACCCACTCTCTCTCAACATTATTCACAGCATGGGAAAATCACATGTTATCTATAAATTTTGATTCCCAGTGCATAACAAGTAAATAATTTTTAAACTGTCCTTAGGCAGATTGGTTCCTGGTAAATGGAGCAATTATGGCTTAAATTTATATATATATATATATATATATATATATATATATATACACCCTATTTTATTGTCTTTCTTAATTTATACTGGGTAGCAATCTCTAATTAACAACAACAAAAAACATTTGCCTAAAGATCTTGTAGTTCATGTGATGAACCACACACTGCTAAATATTTATGAGTACATAAATATTTCAAAAGAAATGTGAATAGTTATTGATGTTGTTTAATCTCAGGGCTGCATGGAATAAGTACTCCATGTCACTGTGGGTACCAAGATGAAGGGTTAGGAAAATGTTGAAGAATAAAGCATTGGGAAACCCAGCCCCCCACTGGAATGTCACTTACTTGAGGATTTAAAATGATAGAATACTAAATTTCAAAGTCATGGAAACCCATAGTTTTATAGCAAGAACAGAAATATAGTTGTTCAAGACCTCCTAAAAGGATATGAGCTAAAAAACAAGTGTCAAGGAAAAAGATCTCTATGGTCCTTACTCTTCTGACAATTAGGCCCGTGGAAAAGAGAACAATTACATGATCCAAATTCTACAAAATTATGGAAGATCAAACTAGGGTGAACTGAGTTTGCCAAATCTGAGAGTATTTGAACAATGAGAGGCCATCCCATTGACATACAGAAGACATACATTTAGAAGGCAGGTGAGAACAACTTCCAATCAGGAAAGAGGTTGGTTGTTTGGTTGGGTTGTACAGTAGTAGTATTATTTTTCACTTATTTATTCCTTGAGTAGATATGGCTTGTGCAATAGACCATGGTTCCTTTTTGGAAAATAATAAATAAAATAAAAAGAAAATCCCTACTTATTTCCAAGAGTGATACAGAAATAACTTCAAAATATTTCGAAAAAAATCACAGTGACAAGGACATGGACATTTGGAAGGCAAGGCCCCACATGCAAAATGTATTCCCTTGCCTAGCACCCATCAGGGGCTCACTAAAAGTGCTGGGTAAAGTCTGAACCATTTGGAACTAGCCCCTCCACTCTCCACCCAACCCTGTGTTCTGGCGGTCTCATCTCCTGCCCTTCCCTGTCCCCACCCACATTCAGCCATCTAGCAGGCTCCTTGGGGGATTCCTCAGTGTGCCATGTTTTTAAAAACCTTTACACAGGGATGCCTGGATGGCTCAGTCAGTTAAGCATCTGCCTTCGGCTCAGGTCAAGATCCCAGCATCCTGGGATGAAACAGAGCATCAGGCTCCCTGCTCCATGGGAAGACTTACTCTCCCTCTGCCTCTGCCTGCTGTTTCCCCTGCTGTGTTCTCTCTCTCTCTCTGAAAAATAAGTAAGTAAAATGCAAATAAATAAATAAATAAATGGCTTTACACATACCCTGTGCCCTGGGCAGCTCCTCCCGTCAAGCTCAGTCTTACTAACACCTGCTCTGAAGGTCTGTGCTCCCTCCTCTACCTCCTTTTTGCCTCTTTCATAGCACTTACGACTTGAATGCTCTGTTTAGTTTGTTTGTCTCCTGTATGGAAGATGATCTCTCCCAGGGCATGGGAAAGAGTGCCTTTATTTTCATATCCCTGAGGCCTAATGCGGTGCCTGAGGCACATCCATAACTCATTAAGCTGTTATCAAATGAATCCACTGCCCCTGAGTCCTCTCCTGACTCTGCCCTTCCCGCCACAAGACTACGACGGACTGGAGGTGAGGATGAGAGGATGGCGGGTAATTCTGACATTTCATTCACTGACAGACATTTATTGAGCCTCTATTGTGTTCCAGGCAATCTTCTAGGAGCCTGAGATACATTAGTAAGCAGAGCAAATGAAGATCCCTGCCTTTGAAGATCTCACATTCTAGATGGGGACATGAAAAAACAAACATAACAAATAAGGAAATAACATGCTTTGTTAAAAGGTAGTAAGAGGTGGGGCGCCCGGGTGGCTCAGTGGGTTAAAGCCTCTGCCTTCAGCTTGGGTCATGGTCCCAGGGTCCTGGGATGGAGCCCTGCATCAGGCTCTCTGCTCCGCATGGAGCCTGCCTCCTCCCCTCTCTCTGCCTGCCTGCCTCTCTGCCTGCTTGTGATCTCTGTCTGTCAAATAAATAAACCAAATCTTTAAAAAAAAAAAAAAAAGGTAATAAGAGGTAAGGGGAAAAGATATAAGAAGAGCAGAATAAGGGGGACTGGGAGTGTGTGAGCTGCAATTTAAATTATGTGATCAGGGGAATAGGATATGCTAAGTAAATAATGAGAAAGTTACAGTTGGGCAAAAACTTTGAGGAGGGTGAATTAGACATGGGAATATGTGGGGGAAGGGCATTCTAGGCAGAGAGAACATTCAGCATGAAGTCTCTAGGGTTGAAGCAAGGAGTTCAGTAAGTCTCATTAAGAAGGAGGTGGAAAGAGCTGTGTAGCGGGGTGAAGGGGAAAGGTTGCCAATCATGGAGACCTTGCAGGTCATTTTAATGACATTGACCTTGAATGAGATAGAGAGCCATTGGAGGATTTTGAGCAAAGGAGCAACATGATCTGACTTAGATGTGGCTTACATTTAGAAAGGATTGCTTTGGCTATTTTTGTTGAGGACTGAGTATTGGGGCCAAGGGT
The DNA here is from genome assembly GCF_022355385.1 of Mustela nigripes. Lineage (NCBI taxonomy): Eukaryota > Metazoa > Chordata > Mammalia > Carnivora > Mustelidae > Mustela > Mustela nigripes. Next base: position 19,242,050 of record NC_081566.1, read on the forward strand.
AGAAGCAGGGAGATCAGTTAAGAAGCTATTGAAATAATGCAGGTCAGAGATACCAGTGGCTTATACCAGGATTGTAGATATGGAAAAGTGGTTGGTCCTACCTGTATTTTGAAGATAGAGAGATCCAAAATCATTTGCTGACATAGATGGGGGTGTCCAAAGAGAGAAGGATCAAGAAAGTTCACGGTTTAAGACCTAAGCAACTGGAACAAGAGCAAAACCATATGCATGTAGTCTTATCTAGGGGCTATACTTCCCTCACCCTCTTTTGACGGTTTGGTAAATATTAAAGGAGGTCGACATTTAGCAGCATGGCTATCCATGTGGAGGTATCATGATGCAAAGGTAAGCAGGAAAAAAGAGCTATTTAAGCTGTCACCCCGTCCATAGGTTAGCCTCTAAGTCTTGCTCTTTTCTACTTCTTCCTCCTACTCTCTTATCCCCAGAATTACAACAACCTTCCTGAATGGCTCACTTGTCCAGAACTAAAGAGAACTGTGTGATAAATTAAACAGAAAACAGTTTAATGGTAGTAGAGTTTACAGAAGCCCTGGATGAAGGTAGCTCCACTACCTTTAAACGATAATGTGGAAAATGATGATGCTGGTAGTGGTTATAATATTTGCTTTTGCTGCAGAGCTCATAGATCATGGAGATATTATCCAGTATAAGAGGTGGAGGGAAGATGCCAGTGTCAGGGGATGGCCTTGGTCAAACTATGTAACTTTTTTTTTTTTTTTGGCTAAAATACTTCTGAGGCTATCTGCCAAACTGTATCCAAAAAAAGCAAATTTGTTCCTTGCAATGGAATGTTTATAATGGGAAAACCTCTGGCAATGGAAAACTTCGTTCCTTGTAAACTCATGCTGCATTTACATATGCTGAGATATGGAACATGTCCATAAATAAAGTTATATAATTCTCTCAAATAAATTCCTATATCCCAGTTCTTAGCCTGTTACATCGAATCTTTAGGAATTCCTTTAAATGCCTTGTTTAATCAAAATTCTGTGTGTTTAATATTGTTTTTTTAAAGGTGGTATTAAAAAAAATTAAAAAGGTGGTGTTGAAAAAATATTTAATGCATTTCTTTGTGTCCTTAGGATCTTCTTGAGCAGTTCAGGATGATTTGAAAACTTAAAAAATGAACAAGAGGGGTGCCTGGTGGTTCAGTCAGTTAAGTGTCTGCCTTGGGCTCAGGTCATGATCTCAGGACTCTGGAATGGAGCCCCTCATCAGGCTCCTTGCTCAGTGCGGAGTCCGCGTCTTCCTCTCCCTCTGCTCCTCCCCCCATTTGTGTTTTCCCACTCTCTCTCTCAAATAAATTAAAAAAAAAACAAACAACTAGAATGTGTATGTTTTACAGTGTCATTAAATATTCATTAAACACTGTATCTGTGTGGGCGCCTGGGTGGCTCAGTGGGTTAAGCCGCTGCCTTCGGCTCAGGTCATGATCTCAGGGTCCTGGGATCGAGTCCCGCATCGGGCTCTCTGCTCAGCAGGAGCCTGCTTCCTCCTCTCTCTCTCTCTGCCTGCCTCTCTGCCTACTTGTGATCTCTCTCTGTAAAATAAATAAATAAAATCTTTAAAAAAAACAAAAAAAAACAAAAAAAAACACTGTATCTGTGGTGATATTGTAAAATTTACACTTGAATCTTTTTTTTTTTTTTAAGATTTTATTTATTTATTTGACAGACAGAGATCACGAGCAGGCAGAGAGGCAGGCAGAGAGAGGAGGAAGCAGGCTCCCCGCTGAGCAGAGAGCCCGATGCGGGGCTCGATCCCAGGACCCTGGGATCATGACCTGAGCCGAAAGCAGAGGCTTTAACCCACTGAGCCACCCAGGCGCCCAACACTTGAATCTTTTCTAAAGAAACAATTTATTTCTAAGATTTTACTTTTAAGTAATCTCTACATCCAGTGTAGGGCTTGAATTTACAACCTTGAGATTAAGAGTCATATGCTCTACTGACTGAGCCTGCCAGGTGCCTTTTAAAAAAAGCGGGTATGGGGGGCGCCTGGGTGGCAGGTATGGGGGGGTGTCTGGGTGGCTCAGTGGGTCAAAGCCTCTGCCTTCAGCTCAGGTCATGATCCCAGCCCGCATTGCATCAGGCTCTCTGCTCAGCGGGGAGCCTGATTCCTCCTCTCTCTCTCTGCCTGCCTCTCTCCTGCTTGTAATCTCTGTCTGTCAAATACATAAATAAATCTTAAAAAAAAAAAAGCAGGTATGGGTATCCTGGGTGGCTCAGTTAGTTAAGCAATGCTTCGGCTCAGGTCACAATCTCTTAGATCCTGCTATCAAGCCCTGTGTCATGGCTCCCTGCTCAGTGGGGAGTCTGCCTCTTTCTCCCTCTGCCTTTCCCCCACTACCCCACTTGTGCTGAATCTCTCTCATAAATAAATAGAATCTTTTTTTTTTTTCCCAATCATCCATATACTACTTTCACAAATATTGCCTAACAATAGAAAAATAACAGAAAAGATAGATAATCCACCCAGTTTTGCATTCTCCTCTTGTGTCTGAGAATATCTCTGAAACAGAGGAGTACAAACATGAGGGTTAGAAGGTTTTGTTTTTTTTCGTTTGCCTCCACACTTCTAGGCTGTTCAATAGCCTTGGTCTAACATTGGAAATGTGTATAGAAATGTTTCTCTTGAGATTCATAATATTTTTTTAAAAATTTAAAGACTTTTATTTATTAGAGAGAGAGAAGGAAAGGAGGGTCAGAGGGAGAAGGAGACTCCCCATTAAGCAGGGAGCCCGAAGCAGAACTTGATCCAGGGTCTATGGGATCATGACCTGAGCTAAAGGCAGATGCTTAACCGACTGAGCCATCCAGACACCCGAGATTTGTAATATTTTAAAGGATGTTCCTACTAAGTAATAATTCAAGCTTCTTCCTAAAAGGCATATGAACGAACCCTCTATTTCTGGTAGTTCTAAGCATATCTTCTAATAAAAGGCTTAGACAAGTAGAATAAAATCAAGTAAAACAAAAAGAGGAAGAAACTGAAAATGAATATTTCTTCATTTCAAAACTGTTGGAACATCAACCCTCTGGGTTTTATCTTATTCCTTGGTTTCGGATGAGTAATAGATGGGATATTTGCCTCTCATAGCTAGCTTGTTCCATCTGAGGCTCAGTTAATCAATTCAGCAGGAGAAAGTAAATAAAACACCTGTTCATGTGAGCAAAAATGTCCAAATTTTCTTTTTCAGGCATTATTCTCATGTTATGAGCAGACAGAGCTCCTGCCAGTGAAACTACCGTGATTGACCCATGAGTTTCCATTAATGGACTTTTAACTTATCAATGAATTAGAATGCCCAAATCCACCTGAAAAATATATTACAGCCATTATCACAGTGGTGGGCATGTTCTAGAATGATCTTTTGGACTGTATTAACTATTCCAATTTCACAACCTTAATATTAAGAAAGAGTCAATTTTAGGACCTTGATTTTCTCCAAGTCCATACTTTTTAAAAAGGCAGTATACCCTTTCATATCTTTTTACTTCCATAATGTTAATGAATTTCAGTATCGTTCTCATAAGAAGAACTTTGAATAATCCAACTAGAACCTACTCGGAGCTTTTATTAGAAGATTAAGCTGTCCCAGCGACAAAGATACTATGAATTTAAGTATTTTCTTTTTTTGCATCAGTGCTGGGTTAAAACACATATTTCCAAAATTTTAGTGTAAGTACAAATCTTCACTTTCCCCACCAACCCTAAATCTACTTCTCTTCCAGTGTTCTTTATTCATCTACCTTGGACAGAAACCTGAGAGTTACTCTGGCCTGCTTTGCCACCAACCACCCATCAAGTCTCCAAATAATCATCCCTTTTACATTTAAGTGACAAGTGCACTCACTCTCCATCCCAAATACCACCGATCTGTGTGAGCTGACCATCTTCCCTTACATGACCTCTGTGTTGCTGAAATAGGTGCTTAGCTGGTCATTACATTTTTATCTTTGCCTTTCACCAATCTATATTCAAAATTTGATTAATTCATAACTTTGGAGATATGATGATGACATTCCTTCACTTTAAAAACTATGCAATGTTTTGTCATTGCCATAGGGATAAAATTTAAATTCCTTAAGATGACTTACAAGCCTTCATAATCGATCAGACTTCCATCTACCTTTCTAGTATTATCTCTTACTCCCCTTCTCCTTAAACCATCCTTTGTTCTAATATGTCATGGTTTTCTGTCTCACTACTCTAGCTTTTGTGCATGGTTGATTCAACTACCTGGAACAAGATTTTGTAGACTCATTTATTTTTTATTTACTCAACAACTGTGATGGAGCAAAGACTTGCAACTTGCAACTGTTATTTATATTATACTATTACAGAAAACCTATTCCATGCTAGGTACTAGGAAATAAATCAATAATGAAACCAGGCATGGTTTCTGTTCTAATGGAACTTAAGGTCTAGCATGGAAAACAGTCATTAAGCACATAATGAGATGAGAGTTATGCCATGGAAAGTACAAGGAGATATGGGATCAAATGCCAGGGTAACCATACTTAATTTATAAGTCAGTGGAGGTTCCCTGAGGAAGTACCATTGAAGCTAAAATCTGAAGGATTAGTAGACATTAGTTGGGATAACAGAAGAGTGGGGAAGAAGGAGGAATTAGGGAGTGGTAGAAAAAAATGTTCCAGCAACACAATTATATGGGAAATATTTAAGTACTATGAAATAGCTTTTCCTTGTTAGGTATAAGATGTTGGGAACAGATACCTTTGTTGAATATATTTTGTTGGTTGCCCGTGTTACCAAGAACAAAAATTCACAAAGTTCTCATTACCCTTTGTTAATAACTAAGTTCAGGTGATTCTTCCTTTTATAAGATTATTGCAATTAAAGGAATAAAGAGGAATTCTGGATGAGAGAGAGTCTAGATATCAGAAAACTAGTTCTATCTTGACTTTTGCATACGACCTTGACCAAATGACTTACATCTGTACCTCTCCTTTGTCATTGTAAAAGGGAGACGATATTATCCAGTTTAACTTGCAGGGTAGGATCAAATAGAATAATGGTGCCAAAAGTATAAAGTACCACTTTGTGCTTAATGTTCTTTTTCTACAGGCATTTCAAGCATATTAAACAGTTTCTTGATTTCTGACAGTTCTCTATATCAGTAGCAGCTCAAATTCATTTTTCTTACAATTTCCAGTTGTAGCAATAGGGGCTGCGTTTCTAATTCCACAATAAATTAAAAGCCCTCTTCATCAACCTTCAAGAGGGACAGAATTGGATCATATTTCTTTTCAAAAGACCCATTTGTTCAAAGTAAAAATATTTTGAAGTAGAGAAACTGAAAAATCCTGTTATTTTGCAATCATTAAAAAAATACATTTCTGCTGTGATCAAGTCCTTCAATTCCTTTATGGCAAAACTTATCTGATCAGTCCCTTTTTACTTTTCTATTTAAACTTTTTATCTTATTTCCCAGGGGTGAATTTATTGACAAACACAGCAATATAAATGCAAAGAAAGTTATATATAGATATAAGATATAATCTCTACAGAAAGATATAGTCTCTACATACTCAATAAGATCTTGTGAGTTAGAAAAAAAAAAAAGACTTCTAGTGTCTTGTTAGTCTCTTAGGTAATAAGGCAGACCCACAAAATAAAACACTGCTAGTTTATGAATTTATTTTGCCAAATATTCACTTATCCCTGAAAACATTTTAGCTAGAGTTAAGTATATAAGTGTCAAATACCTCCATCACAAACATTAAATTTTTCTATGTGTTTCTACAGCCACAATTAGGAATATCAACTTCCCTTTCCTCAAAGTAAAAGGAAAAGCTCATTCTAAAATATTTTACAAATACTGAGAACTGTGTAAGTATTACTTTTCAGAGATGAAAAATGAATTATTAGTTTTTATTAATTTTTTAAAATTTATTTGACACAGAGAGAGAGAGAGATCACAAGTAGGCAGATCACAGGGAGAGAGAGGAGGAAGCAGGCTTCCCGTTGAGGAGAGAGCTTGATGTGGGGCTCAATCCCAGGACCCTAAGATCATGACCTGAGCTGAAGGCAGGGGCCTAACCCACTGAGCCACCCAGGTGCCCTGAATTATTTCGTTTTGAACAACATATTTCTTTTTGTTTATAGTCTTTCTCTTTTTTCTTTGGTAAGCAGTTGGATTTTAAAATACAGGAACTTGGGGCGCCTGGGTGGCTCAGTGGTTTGGGCTGCTGCCTTTGGCTCGGGTCATGATCTCAGGGTCCTGGGATTGAGCCCCGCATCAGGCTCCCTGCTCCGCAGGAAGCCTGCTTCCCTCTCTCTCTCTCTCTCTGCCTGCCTCTCTGCCTACTTGTGATCTCTGTCTGTCAAATAAATAAATAAAATCTTTAAAATAAATAAATAAATAAATAAGTAAGTAAGTAAATAAATAAAATACAGGAACTTTGTTAAAGATGTCTAATTTCAAAGTCCTGTTCCTGTCCTTAAAAAAAATTCAGTTACAAATATCAGGCACCTTAAAGAAAGCTTGATAACTTTATCGAATTAATTATTTCTGTACTATTGTGGAGGAGATTTTAAAAGCCATTTAAAAAGAGAAAATAGTTCACGGATAACTGATTTTGTTAGAGATGGAAAAAAGCTCTTAAAATGCATATTCAAGAATCTCATTTAGTTGATGACCAATTTAATTCTAATCTCTGTTAGTTTATGTTTGAAGGAAATGGAGTTCATGGAATTATGCAGCCAGATCAGTGAGCACTTGTTCCTGCATTTGGTCCCGGGCAAAGGCCTCTGCAAGAGGAATCAAGAATGTGGGCTTTAAGTCTCCACACGGCCACCCACTCTTCATTTCACCTAAGCCTCTTAAGAAAGTCACTTCACCTCTGAACATCAGCTTCTTATTTGTAAAATGGAGATAATGATGCCTTTTGGGTGAGCTTGTTTATTAGGAGTAAGTGAGATGAAAAGACTTTGCAAACCAGAAACTACAGAAGTAAATCACAAAACTTATTGTGAGCTCAAAGATTCTCATAAGAGATTCTACAAAGAATAGTTTTAATATGTATTTTGTGTTCTTGTTCTTGTTTTCTTTTCATATGTATATATGCTAAATCCTTCATTAGGTTATAAGCTCCTTAAAGCTATCCTGAACATCCCATATCGGCTTTTTGGATTACACATAAGTAATGGACGATCATAAAGCTTTGTGGACAGATAGTCTCTCTTATTCCTCAGTTTCAATACCAAGAAAATAGTCACAACTGTCAGAAAGTCTTCTTCTACCTGTTCTATGTCTAAACCTGCTTGCTGTAATCCATGACTATTTCCACATATTCTACCGTCTAAACTCCTGGGGAATTGGTGGGTCAACACCGACTTAACAAAAGCCTTTATACTGTTAGCAAACTCTTTTCAGCTGCAAGACAGAATCCTCAGCTCTTGATTTAAATCCACACCTTTTTGCAATCTAAAACAAGTGGAATTAACTACTTTAGCCCCAGGAAAAAAGGAGTAGCTCCCCGCTCACTAAAGATTTCTAGTGCCAAGGAGTTCCAGAGGAAAGCCCAATCCTGCCCTGTCAACAGAGAGGAATAAAGTAGAGCGACAAAAAAGGGTAGAGGAAATATGGACAGGGAAGAAAAGCAGGACTCTGGTAAAGACCTCTGTGAAAGTAGAGTGTTCCTAGGGCACTGATACTCCCTTAGATGAATGAAGAGATGCTTTGGTCTATTCTGATGCTTAAACAAAAGTCTTTATTTAGTAGGTTGGTTAGCTCCTAGTAAGACACTTTTAAAAGTTAAAGGGATGGTGAGGAAGGGATGGCTACCTCTCCGTCTCCCTCCTTGGATCCTATTAAAGTGCCTATTTGAATCTGCCCTCAGCTCAAAGTAGTTCGATATTCTTTTCATGAGGTTTTTAATAAGCGGGCCCAGTTCAACGCACCTTTTAGGTTTAACAGAAGAGTATTTTTAGTCAAAGCCACCTCGTCCACTCTTTACCGGTATGATGTGACTTTCATTAAACAGCCCTAGGAGGGCTCACGCAATCCTCCGGCTCAGGGTAAACACGTGTGTCCAAAGCCAGCTCCGGCGCGCCCTGAGCTTCAGCACCGCCGCCTCTGGATAGCGCCGCGCTGGCCGGCTGGCGCAGGGCCTCCCCGGTCTCTCATCCATCTCCAGCCCACTCTCTCTCCTCTCTTCTCCTTTCCTTCAGCGCCAGAAAAAAAGCACCCCCCAACTTCCAACCTCTACTCTATGCCTGCTTCTAAAGTGACCTCCGCGTCCCTCCCTCGGTGTCCAAACGCGCACGCCCCCGTGCCGTTGGGTCCTACCGGAGCAGCAGAGAAGCCGCGTTCACCGGTGGCGCGACATCTCCAACAGGCATCGACCACATTTCCCTTGCCCCTGCTGAATCCCAAACCAGCAGCCGGGAGCCACCGCTCGCTCCCTTTCTCTCCACGCCCCAAAGCCTCCAAGAAACAAACGCTCAGAGATGCGCGCTCCCCCCGGCCCCAACTCGCGCGCGCGCGCGCACACACACACTCACACATTCACACTCATACACACTCTGGCACGCCGCAAGCCTTCCGGGTGCCATCGCCGCCCTGGGCAGAGCCTCAGCCAACTTGGGCCCGGATCCATCAACACCGGCTTGAAAAGGGCTGCCCGCAGAGGCCGCCCCGTCCCCTCCCCCTCCCCGGCAGCGGGTCCCGGCAGCCAAGCCCAGGCTGGCCCAGTCCCCCAGCCCCTTCACTCAGCCATCCACCTCGCGCGGGCAATACACGGCTCACAACCCTCAAACGTTCGCCCCTGGGCCGCCCTGAACCATTAGTCAAAACCTAAATTAATCTCTTCGAAGCCCCAGCCCTGCTAGTGTGTGAGTGTGTTTGTGCCTCCAAGGCATATACATCATTTAACTCCTTCGAGCTTTCCACCCATCCTAAACAAACAGCACGTTATCTCCAACCCCCTCTTGCCTTCTCCGCGACCCAACCTCTAACCCCACCCCGATCCTCAACAGCCAAGTGGCCAAACTACCACACCACCGCACCCCAGTTCTGGAATCTCGACCTCCCACCCGGTCTTAACCCACAGTCACCTCGGGCCCCTCCCCTCCCCCACCCCTCGGCCCCCAGTGAGCCGGGTCTGGCCGGAGCAAGTGACGCCTGGGAAGCGCAGTCAACGTCCCTTCCCAGGAGCCGGGAATAGAGGGGCTGACCTCCCACCAGTGGGATGAGCCGGCGCATCCCTCCAGAGGGGCACACGCCTTACTGTTCTGTCGCCCTGGAAAATACAGGTGCCCGGGAAGGAATGAGGCGGAAGCAACCTCCGGGGGTGGGCGGGAGGACTCACCGAACATCTGAATGTGCCCTTTGGTGATGGGATTGAAGCTGCCGCAGGCAAGCAAGATTACGTGGGTCTTGGTGGTCTCGGTCATCGTGCGGGTGGGTCCCTCGCGCTGGTCCGGGGGTCGCCTCTTTTTTTGTGTCTCGATAGGTCTGCAGAGGGAGAAAGGAAGGCGAGGCTCCGGCGGTGGATGCTGTGGACTCCAAGGAGCCGCTCCAGACGCAAACCGCGTCACTCCCCGCCTCCCCTTAACGCTTGCAGCTCCGGCAAGATCCGAGGCTGCTTTTGTGTGGCTCCGCTCCGTCCTTCTCTTTTTAGCATTTTTCGCGTCTCTAGTCCAGGTCTCCCACTCCTCCCTTTTTTCGCCCCCACCCACCTCACTCCATCACGCCCTTCCTTAGTGTTTATGTACAAGGCAAGACATGGTACCCAAGCCCAGAACCATGATACTCAGCATGGTGTGAGCTCTTTCTCTTACCTCCTTCTGACTTCTCCTCCCACACGCTAACATTTTTCTGTCCACATCTACTTTCTCTAACATTTTCGACTCCGAAAGTGTTTGATCTTAAGAATTGTGGGGTTTGTTTTTTCTTCCTCAAAATTTTGAGTAAGAAATGACAATGGTTCATGTCAGGAATACTAATTTGTCTTTCTTTTCCCCCTAATCTAATGATGGTGAACTGTTGAACTGAGTCTAGATCTTCACCTAGTGGTTGCCAAGAGATAGGGGGAATCTGAATCCCTCATCTGGAATCATGGACCTCTTTGTAGGGTGAGGCAATGCCGAGAACATGTATGCGGCAGAGTTACTAAAGTTGTATTAGGAAACTATGTGATCCTGTCAAATAAGCTGTCAAAATTGAGACAAAGGTTTACCCACTCAACAAGTGTTTCTTGAGTGCTCACTAAGTGTGAGGCCCTGTTATAAACCCTGCTGGTAAAGCAAAGTCCTCGTCTTCATGGAGCTTACATTCTAGGGGAGGGAGATGGGTGTGATAAGCAGAGGAGGAAAATACCAGAAGGCAACTGTGCAGTGCACTATCAGTGGATGGCATTCATTCTCTGGCAGAGCAAAAGTTGAACTGGGGCAGGGCGGGGGGCACTTTAAATCAGGAAGTCAGGGAAGGCCTCTCCAGGGAGGTGAAATTCAAACTGCAACAAAATGACAAGGAACTGCTAGTACACATATTTTGGGAAAGGGAAGGGCGTGTTGTGCTCATAGACGTGAAAGGCCAGCGTGACGGAGAGTGCATGAATAAGGGGAAAACACTAGGAGACAAGATTGGGCTGTCCTGCAGGTCAGAATGGAGCAGGGCTTGGAGGCTAGGAAAGGATTGGGATGTTTTTCTAAGTGGAATAACTTAGAGAGGAATAACAAAAGGAAACCACTGAAGCTTTAAGCAGGGGAATGATGAGTAATTTACATTTTTATAAGATCACTCAGTTGGTAGGCAAAAAGTGGAAGGGCAAGGCAGCATTTAGGGAATTATTTTATTTTATTTTATTTATTTGAGAGAGTGAACAAGCGGAGGGGAGAGGGAGAGGCAGAAGCAGGGCCCACACATTGAGCCAGATGCAGGGCTCAATCCCAGGGATCCAGGGATCCAGGACCACGATCTGACCTAAAGGCAGACACTTAATTGAGGGAGCCACCCAGGTTCCCAAAGCACTTAGGAAATTTTGCTGGTAGCCTACGCTAAGTGGAATTGTCCTTGGAGTAGGATTTATAAAGGTAAAGTTGATGAGAAGCAGATGGTCTCAGGGCAAATTTGGTAGATAGAATTTATTGTTTTTGCACAAGGATTGGACATGTAAGGTGAGGTAAAGAGAAATCTAAGACAATGTCTAGAAATTTGGCTTAGGCAAAGAAGTGGGCTTGATTGAGGGTCAAAGATTGAGAAAATGGGGAAAGAAAGTTTGAGAGATAACCAGGTGTTCTATTGTGATACCTATTAATTCTTATTTTTTAATGGCCTTAAAAAAGTTGAGGTATAATGTATTAATTTTAGGTGTACATAATAATTCTGAACTTAGAGATCCACAAATACAAATATTTACCTTTCCCGGGCTTTGAGATTCTTGAATAAATTGCTACCCCATATTAGTGGGTTGGTTGGTGTTTCTTATCCAAGATCACATAAATATTTGTGCAGTAAATATTTGCTAAATTATGCTGAATAGCAAACCAACCCTAATGTGCATAAGATCTCCAGTTGAGATACAAAAATCCTATGAATTGATGTACACTTACAATGGGGTTTATGTCTTTCCTGGCATGGGATGCAGGTTAGTGGGGTAGAAAGAGCAAGAGATACTGAAGGGAAACTGACTTGGGTATGAAACTCTTGACACTAGCTGGGCAATTAGCATAATTATACTTAATCAATAAATATTTATGGGGTGTCTGCCATGCGCCAGGCACTTGCTTTAGGGACTGTGAATAAAACAAAGTCCCTACTTCAATGGAGCTCACACACTAGAGGGGAAAACAGACCATAGAAAAATGAATAAGCATAATGGCGATAGATACCCAGTGAAAAATAAAGCAGGGTAAGAAGAAAAGGAAAGGAAAATACTCCTTTCTGTAAGGTGGTTAGGGATGGCATCTCTGCTAAGATGGTATTTGAGCAGGGGCCTGAAGCAAGTGAAGGCATATAGCGCTTGCATGGGAAAGAGTATACACGCAGAGGAGCAAGAGTGTCAGGGAATGTTCAAGAAGCACACGTCACGTTATTGCTGGAGAAAAGACAGACAGTGAAAAGTGGTAGGAGGCGGATTACAAAAGTAGGACAGAGACATAGGGCCTCGTAGGCCCTGCTAGGGCTTTGACTTTTCCAGAGAGAGAAAGGAAGTTGCTGGAGGGTTCTGAGTGGAGAGGGGACGTGAGCTGACTTACACTTCAAAAGTATCAGTTTGGCAGGAGATATGAATTCTGGAGTCATCAGTATAGTTTATATTTAAAACCATAGGATTAAATGAGGTCATCTAGGGAGTAACAGATATATAAAGAAGAAAAGAGTCCCTCAGATTTAGTCCTGGGGTACACCAAATTAAAAATGGTAGCTAAGGTTCATTGAGTACCACTAGAAGCCCTGGAACTATAAGCTGTTTACAGATGTTAATTCATTTAATACAATAACCTAATTGTGAGTTCATATAACTCTACTAAGTTCATGTAATTTGTCCCATTTTAGAGATGGGCTTAAAGGAGAACAGAGAAATGGCATCAGTGATCCAAGTTCAGAAAACTAGCTCGTATGGAGCCAGATTCAAACTCTGATAGTTTTTGATTGAAGGACCTGCTGTTGATCCAAGGCTACTATCTCAGTGTTTCACTGCTATGCTATACTAACCACATCCGTAAAAGTAAAGGTAACTATACCCTCTAAACTACAGAGATGTGGAGATTACCGATAATGGATGTAGAATATAGTAGATAGTCATTAAGTGATACCCATTTTATAAATCAGAGAATGGAAATTTTTTTTAAAAGATTTTATTCATTTATTTGAGAGAGAGAGAGAGGTCAGCAGGAGAAGCAGAATCCCTGCCCAGCAGGGAGCCCGGACCTGGGACTCAATCCAGGGACTCCAGGATCATGACCTGAGCCGAAGGCAGTCACTTAACCAACCGAACCACCCAGGTACCCCACGTGAATGGAACTTCTTAGCAGAGACATGAAGAACAGACTGAGAATTGTCTTACCACATCTTCAGGTTTTCCCTTCCTTATCCAGGAGAAATGGGAAGATGGAGCAAAATTCAACGTTAACTTGCTGCAATGAAGGGACACTCACTCAGTGCTACAAGTTAATTTTACTAAAAAAAGAAAAAGAGCCAACTCAGTGGTCAGTGACTATTTACTGATGAATTAAGATGAAAAATCTTTTTACCAGTCCAGTGCCCAGAGGGTAACAATGAAACATGAATGTGTATTTTCAGTCTTGTAGGTTATGTCTTAAGTGATTGTTTAAATTCCATTGATTAATTGATTGTGATTCTAATTGTCTCTTCTAATTTTCCTTATGTTTATATCTAATTTCTGCATCCACAAAGAGGGCTCTGGAATTGGGCTAGAAAAACATGGAGAGGGGTGCCTGGATGGCTCAGTCAGTAGAGCATGTGACCCTTGACATGAGTGGTCATGAGTTCAAGCCCCACGTTGGGCAGAGAGCCCACTTAAAAATAAACAAACAAACAAAGTAAATAAATAAGAAGTAAAAAACAAAACATGGAGTGCAAGCCCTTGTTCTGTCACCTGCTAATTATTTGGCTTTGGGCAAGTCATTTATTGCTGATTCCATTGTCAATGTGTCCAACTTAATTTGAGGGCTGCTATATGGATCAAATAACACCACGTGTGAGTCACTGACTTTTTAAAATGCATAGTGTACTTTTTAAAATGCATAGTGTCAGCTTTTGGTCAAACTCCATAGTTGTTACCTACAAGACACCTATTGTTTTTTAAGTGTTTAGTTGTTTCTATTGACGGCTTTGTCAGGAAGATTTTTGGAAGTGCTAAGCGTAAAGGGTAAAGAACTTGGGAAATGTGCTAGTAATGTATATATTAACTAACAAAAACAGATAGCCAAAAAGATACTAACAACGAATTTATTTTCAGGGAAGATTCCAAGGCTGGTTCATGAGATATAGAAATGGGAATGTCAACTCTTATGTAATACAGGTACCTTAATATATGTAGTGATCTATTCTCAGGAGTGCTTATTTTAACTTAGGTAATATAATTTGATCCAATATTTCAACTTTCCAACAGCTGGGTAATTGCTTTAGGCTGAAAAGGAACCAGAGTCATTCTCCCATGGCCTACATCTTGCAATCTGCTCTAGCCAGTTTGGTTTCCAAATGGCTCAAGACAGTCCGTCCAACCCAGAACTTTCCCTGCTGTAAATATCTGTTCTGATGGGTAAGCATTAGTGTCTATTGGGTCTGATTTGAAATGTGCACATGTAAAGTCTAGCATAGTAGGTATACATTTTCCTTTCTCTTCCTAATCACCTAGTCCAATTTAATCACTCATTTATATCACAGGTTGGGGGAAACCATTCCATGTTTATAAAGCTGGTTCCAAAGTATTAGGGGCCATCCTTTATAGGAAGAGTAAAAAGGTACACACATAGGTGTGGCTCCTTTAGTGCTTGTCATAAAGTCAAAGAGTGAATATTTATTTTATGTTTGTAAAAATATTATTCTGAGTAAACCATGACTCTTTGGGATTCTCTGTAGGCCTCAACATCTGTACAATTCTCTTTTCTTTGCTTTTTCTACTTTTCTTCAAGATAAGCATCTTCAGGGATACAGCTGCAATGACTGGCATTACTCTCCCCATCTTCACCACCAGCAAGTATTTTACATCTGTGAAGTAAAAATGTCCCTAGATCAAGATTCCCCTTCCTCTAGCTCTAAATCCCCAAAACCTCACTCTGACTTATAATTTCTCTAATCATTCAAATCATATTTCACAAGTGAAAAGTGTTTCTAAAATATAAAGCCTGGTTATCAATTACAAACATAGTAATACTGCTGGCACCCCAGGTCTTTATAATCAATAAGCATTGGATACATTTAACAATAAATTTCTTCAGCCAGCTCAGATATTTGCTGATTTATTCATCATGGTTTCTTTCAGATGGGAGGGGGGAAGGAGAAGCATATAAATCATTATTTTCATCTTGAGATTCAAGATCTCACAACTTATCATAAAGTTTTCCCCAGAGCAGCAATAGGAGAAGAAAAATCAGTTCTAGATTTAGATTTAGAAAGAAGTATCCTTAAGAAGGATAAGTATTGGGACACTTGGGTGGCTCATTAGGTTGAGCATCCGACTCTTGGTTTTGGCTCAGGTCATGATCTCCAGGTCCTGAGATCGAGCCCTGCATCAGGCTCTGTGCTGAGCTTAGAGTCTGTGTGAGATTCTCTCTTTCCTTGTCCCTCTGCCCCTCCCCCCACTCATGCTTTCTCTCTATAAATAAATAAAGGATAAGTATTCCCTGAAATGACATCTGAGAATATCTCTACTTCTCTCCTTTACATCACTCAAATGGAAAACACATTTGGCTCAAGGGAATGTTAAATAAAGGATAGGCAACTGAAAATACAAAATATTTTTTCCCATTATGTCAATACCTCACAGTTTGGTTCAGTCAGATCGACCTAGAATTTCAGTACCATGAACCAAATGTGTCTGGATTAGTTTTCCTATCAAAGTCAGGCTCTTTGTTGGGCACTTTGCTATCTCTTAAGAATTGGCTAGCTCAGGGTAGAGTAGTCTCTCTCCCCCAAAAGAGAAGGTTTTTTAAGATATCAAAATATCAGAATATATCATCCACATAATAGAAACCTGAAGAATAGACCTAGCTTTGAGGAAAGCTGTATCCAAGTTTTTGAATAATATCATCAAGACTCCATTTTTTTCTCTTATCATCTCTGTTTATTTTCCTTTGTGATTGCTTTCTTTCAGAAGGGGGCTCTTCACATCAAAGCTAGGTGGCTGCTGGCAACCTCAAATGACATTGTCCTTACAAATCATAATCCCACTGAAAGAGGGCACATCCTTCCCAGCAATGCCAGTAAAGTCAGTGAAGTCCTAAGGAAGACTCTGATTATCTGGCACTGAAAGAGAAGTATTCCAACTGGCCAAACCTGGGTCATTTGCCCATGCTGGGTTCAAAGGGGAAAGGAAAGAGGAAGGAGGCCAACTCCATTCAAAACCTGCTTGGCTGGGCAGGATTGTTCTAGAGAACTGTAAAGAAACTTGGCAAAATTACATCTCCAACATTGCTATAAGAAGAAAACACATAGGGTAGATCTGAAAGTCGATAATCTAATTGAACCCAGGAACATGTCTTGTTAATATTCAGAACTCCAGTTTCTTGCAGGGAGTGAGCTGAGACTTACTGATTGGTGGGAAGGTAGAAGCTGGTGGGAAAGGAGCAGAGCATGCCAAGGTAAACATAATCCTAGATGAATCCAGGATGTTTGTGCTGGAGTTTCAAGGATTGAAGAGAGTGATGGAAATACTCTTTTGAGGATGAGAACTAAATACTCTCTAAGATGTTCTTGCCTGGCAACTAGAAGCTCTAAATTCCTTCAGTCTCTCTCCCTCTCTCCTCCTCTTCTCCCCCACCTCCCTGCTCCACGCCGCACCCCCACCTTGCCTGTGCCATGCATCGACATCATCCTTTTCTCCGTACACCAGGTTCTCTGAAAGCTTCTTGGTTACTGCTGCTCTGTAAGAATGATCTGAATTTTCATGGGCCAAACTATGGTTTGACTTCCAATTCCCAATATCCACTACCTCAGTTTCTGTGTCTCGGTACAAACCGTAGAGATAGAATTCTATTAGCTCAGCTTGAGTTATGTAACTATCTTAGTCCACTCAACAGGGGCCAAAAAATAGGTCTGCATTTGCCCATTTATTCAGTTGGAGCTGTAAGGAGGCACTGGCCTGCTTCTACTACCCCAAACACACCAAAGCAAAAACCAGATGCAAATATAGTCCCTGTTACATTTTTTTTTCCCATATGACCTGAAATTTATGATATGAACATCTGTACTACGTTAACTAATATGGGGCATGCTTCTAAGGGCCACTATGACAGCACTGATCTGTTACTTAAGAAGATAAATTAGGGGCGCCTGGGTGGCTCAGTGGATTAAGCCGCTGCCTTCGGCTCAGGTCATGATCTCAGGGTCCTGGGATCGAGTCCCGCATCGGGCTCTCTGCTCAGCAGGGAGCCTGCTTCCCTCTCTCTCTCTCTGTCTGCCTCTCTGCCTACTTGTGATTTCTCTCTGTCAAATAAATAAATAAATAATCTTTAAAAAAAAAAAAAAAAAAAAGAAGATAAATTAGTTAAAGGATTTTAGTTTCCTCATGGAAATTTATAAAGAAAGCCAAGGAAGGAGGAGAATGGTGGGGGAAAAGTGCGTACCTTACTTTCTAGCCAATTGCTTCTTAAATATCTCCAGAACTGTTACATTTTTCTTTATCTTTCTGCTACTTCCCCAGTTTGGACCACCTTTCCCTCTCTATTTAACTAATCCACTGTCTATATTCCAGCTAAAGGGATTTATCAATCGAGTCGTATCACTCTGCTTTGAATCCTTCAAACAATTTCCTGGTGCCCTCAGATGAAATTCAAATTTTTTTTTAAAAAGATTTTACTTATTTATTTGAAAGACAGAGAGAGAGAGCATGAGCTGGGGGGAGGGGGCAGAAACAGAGGGAGAGGGAGAAGCAGATACCCTGCTGAGCAGGGAGCCCCACACCCAGGTTCAATCCTAGAGATCATGACCTGAGGTGAAGGCAGCTACTTAACTGACTGAGCCTTCCACATGCCCCAAAATTCAAACTCTTAAAAATCTTACAAGTCCCCTCATGATCTGGTTAACTGCCTTCCAACCTCACTCCACTCCCTCTGCTCCAGCCACAGTGAACTTCCTTTAGTCATCAAATGTAGAATGCTCTCTCCTAGCCAGCAAATGCTAACCCAGAATTTATTTCCTGAGGCTTTGGTGAGACCCCTAGGTCTGAGTTAATGCCTCTCTTCATACGGGCTCTTTTTCTTGTATCTTTGCATTATTACAGTGTCCTGTACTATAACTGCCTTTTGATTTGCTTATACCCTTCACCCACATTTACTCAGACCCTACAACAATGTACCAGGCAGTATGCTTAGCACTCTACATGCGTTATCTCATTTTATTTTTACTATATCTCAATTAAGTACGTTCTTTGATTATATCTGGCTTACACATGAGTAAACTGCAACTTGGAGAAGTTGTTCAAGCCAGACAGCTAGTAAGTGGCGGAGGTAGGCTTTGAACCTGGGCAGTCAACCAGACACTTCTAATATCCTATCTCTCAACAGGAATAGCTTCTGTCTTGTTCACCATTCTGTCCCCACTTAACTACCACAGCGTGGCATTTAGCAAATGTGGAATCATTTTTGCTTACAGCTGACTCCACTCTTCATGCATAATTTTTATTCTTTTTTTTTTTTTTAAGATTTTATTTATTTGAGAGAACGACACACAGAGAGAGGGAACACAAGCAGGGGGAGTGGGAGAGGGAGAAGCAGGCTTCCCGCTGAGCAGGGAGCCCGATGTAGAGCTCAGTCCCAGGACCCTGGGATCATGACCTGAGCTGAAGGCAGACGCTTAACGACTGAGCCACCCAGGCATCTCATAATTTTTTATTCTTAATCTGAGTTACATGACTTAAAAACCAAGAGGCCTGCCTGCCCCAAATAAATCCCCACCAGTATTTGTAAAGGCTGCAACTATAAGATCTGTGCCCCTTTTCTTCCCTCCTCCCCTCAAACTCTCTTTTAGGCCATCATGGTGGTGTTTACTCTGTAAGGAGTTTGAAGTCACTGTCTTGAGCAGGTTATTGTCAGATAAAAGCAGATATTCATTCCCAAAGCCCTGTAGGCACATTCCTGAACTTTTGGCCCTCGGAAGTCAGAAATGACACTTCTTAGACTCCTTTGCAACTATTTCTGGACAGTAATTAAATTCTCCTGGGGCAACACGCTTGCCTGAGATTTGGAGGGCAGCAGTGAGGCGAAGGCCACCTTGCTATTTCTCTTGCGGCCAAGTAATACTCCATGTGAGTTTGAAGCCAGAGCCCACATACCAGTAGTCCCCAGATTCTAGTCACAGAAGTCCTGGGCATTGAGAGGCAGTTTGGCAGCTGACCTCTGGACTACGGCTACTGTGGTGTGCCCTTAAAAATCTAGACCCCAGTGGTGGCCCGTAACTTCCCCTTGTTTAGCTCTTCCTGCGAATTTCATAAGCACCAAATTCCTTGTTTTTAATCCCTTTCTGCTTAAAATACCTACAGTTGTTTCTGTTTCCTGAATTGAAATCGACACACCCCCTTAAATGCCGTATCTAGCTGTACCCACTTTTCTGTGCGGGCAAGAGAAAATTATATGTAAATGCAGTTATTTTGGAAATGTAAATATGCAATGAAAAAGAAACTGATTGACAGGAGTTAGAATAATGGGTGAAAGAATTATAGGTTTTGTGCATGTGTATTTCATGAGTAGGGGAAGGGAGAACGTGGGAGGGATGAATCAAGCAGAATGACAGATAATAACTGGGGAAACAAAGATGAGCAGAGGACCCCAGGGCTCTACAAGGGGCTAACAGAGCACAATTGTAATTACTATGTTATTATTATGATGAAAAATTTGATCCAATAATTGCTTACATGTGTAGGGCCATCTAGTACACACAGTGCTCTCACATATGTTATTCTGTTGGATCCTTACAATGAATGATTCTGTGAGCTAAAGCGTTTACAGGCCCTGTTCTGGATTTTTCATCTGTGGAAAGAAAGCAAGTTTCAGGAAGTTTAAGTGACTTCCTCAAGGCTGTAGCTAGTGGAAGTGACTTCTTCAAGGTTGTGTCCAGATCAGAACCTCAAGGGTGCTGGATACAGAAATTAGTTTGGCTTGAGAATGAGGGAGAATTGAAGATTTCACACCATCAAGGAGGACAGACATTCTATTTTAAATCTGAACACAAAGGCTGCAGAGCCTACTTGTAAATATCCTTGCCTTTCTCAAGACTAGAAGGTGCCTCTTTCTTCTTTCTTAGCCACTAGTTCCTGGGAGGTGGAACCTGAACAGCCTGGCAGTGGGACCGAGGAGCAAAGTGGAGTCAGTCTGTCTATTGCGTAGGTAAAGTTCGGTATTCCGTAGGTGGTCTTTGACTTGATGCTCCCATATTGCAGTAAAGTCATTCTTGCACTTAAAAGTCTGACTGAATTCTGATTACTCATCATGGAAAAAGGCACTAGGGTGAAGTTAGAGACTTAGTTTTGGCTGTAGGTAATATGTAAGAGAGAACACTGTTGGAGCGCTTGGCTAGCTTAGTAGGTAGAACATGTGACTCTTGATCTCAGGGTCATGACTTCAAGCCCCACACTGGGCATGGAGTCTACTTAACAAATAAATAAAATTGGGCAGCAGCTCTTTCTGCCCACAGGTCCTGCCCCTGTGCTTTAATAAACCACCATTTTGTTAAATAAATAAATAAATAAATAAATAAAATTATTAAAAAAAAAAAATCAAAAAAGGACAGAATACCATTTGGTTGCCCCTATCAGAGCTTATGGTAAAGGGAACACAGAGGGCCCCTGGTGTTTGCATACACCTCCCACTCATTTCCCCTTCCGCTCTCACACTTTCTGTCACAGGAGTCAAGCCTACCTTAAGATGCAGATAAGCAAGGGGTCCTGCTAGGAGACAGAGCTATTTCCATGAGGGCAGTAGGATACATATAGAGCTGCTCAGAAGTGGCCTGGGAGAGGGAAGAATGAAGAAACAGTCATCCAGGGGAACCTAAAGGAGTTGGCGCCATGATTTACTTCTTCTATCTGGAGGACGCTTTAGTATCTGGTGAAAGGAAGATAGATCTCCATCCTGGGGTAGACTGGCACCACGATAAAACACCGATGCTTCTGATCCTGACCTTGGAATTTGTGGAGAAAAGGAAACACTGTCTTAAGAAGACTACAGAGCTTCCCCCACTTTTGCCAGGTCTGACGGCATTTGCCCTAAACTAGCCCCTGTCTCAGCAAGTAGAGGCAAAAGTCACTCTAGGGTTAGCTGGGCCTCTAATCTGCCTTGGGTAGAAGAGAAAATGAAAGCAGGAAGGGAGGAACTCACCTTCTCTGTAACTGTCTGTCAGGAAGGAGGATCCAAAGGGGGCTCAACGAAGGAGAAGGGGAGTCTGAGACTGAGAGCTACCGTACATGGATACGAGTAGGTAGACATTTTTTAAAATTACAGGTAGACACACTCTAGAAAGCCAAGTGCAAGGACATTATAGATCATTAGGAGTCCATAAAAATATACTATCAGCCTTCCCCCACCAAGCTTTGTTGAGATAGAATTAACAAATAAAATTGTGTATATTCTAGGTTAACAACATGATTTGATATATGTACACAGTGTAAAATGATTACCACAACCAAGTTAATGAAGACATCCAGTTCACCCTCAGTTTTAATGCTGACAGATGGCCATGTAGCTCTTTGAACCAAAGGTGGAAAGATGCATTTAGAGGTCCCAAGCTCTGGAAGGTCTGTGATTTCACTTTGCAAAGGTGGGGAGGGTGAATTCTATGATGCATCTTTATGGCTGCTTGTGGTTAATGTTCTCTAGAACTGCCCTTGTGCACATGTCTATCAGCCTACGCAGGCTACAAATTTTTCTCCTGCCATCCCTCTGGATGGGAGCTCTTCTCACTCTCCACACCTTTTATTTTTAAGTGAAGGGAAGAAAGGAAATTTTGAGGTGAGTTTGAAAGTCATGTTTTCTGACTTTTTACTCTAAACCTGGGTGTGTGGAGGGGGTTAGAGGTTGGCAGAGACTATGATCACAATTTTCCAAATGAGAAAAGGGTCATGGGAATCAAATGATTTGCCCAAGATCATTCTTTCATGATCATGGCATGGCCAGGATTTGAACCAGTGCTGTCAGAGTCCAGGGTCCACTCTCGTTTCAAGGCTTCAAGCTGCCTTTTTGAAGGGAGACTGTCGGTGGGGGTACACACCTTTCTTGGTCAACTGCAGGACAGTGAAGTAGGTAAGGGTCTTTTGGCTCTCAAACATGATATCTAGGACTAGAAAAAGATGGAAGGCTATGCCAGCCGACTATGCCAGCCCAGTGACATTTCTAGCTAAAGGCTGAGCACACTAACCTATCCAGAAGCAACTGCCAGCCAGAGTCCCCAGAGCTGGAATTCCAGTGATACATGGGGTAGGTAAGACAGTACTCACTGCTGATAATCACCAGCACCTTTGCTCTGCTTCCTCCCACACCAGCCCTCCTCCGCTGAGGCCTCCCTTCCCCTTCAGCTGTGAGACTTTCAAAGTTTTCTGGCTCACCTGGTCTTTGAAAGCTCTCCTACTTAGAGGATCTCTTAATCTCAGGGGACAGCTCTTTTAAGGAAGACTTCCTGACAGAAGGAAACCACCGGCTGATTTTGGTAAAAATGCTTTAAAATCTTCCTATAGACCCATGACTCAAGGCTATCCATGCGTTGAGGTGGTCTCCAAGAGGATGTGAGCAAATTCATCCCGTAGAGGAACTGTTACTTGTGAATAGTAAAGGATTCTTCTCCTCAACTAAATGGCACCAAAAGGGTTCTCTGAAGTAATCAAACTTTGTATAATTAGAAAGGATGGGTCTTTCACTTTCTCAGCCTCTCTGGAAAAAATGAAGGAGCCATAATGTGGATTAAAATGATGTATGCTATTGAAAAGGAGGCAGTTTCACAACACAATGAATAAGAAACTGCCTTCGAGGCTGTAAAGTTGTTTTCTGTTCTCTTACCATTGTGCTCCTCAGCAAACCCAGGACACTGAAAGAAAAGAAAGCACTTTTCACAAGAGAATGACCTAAATCAGCTTTAATTTCTCAATCTTGGGAACAGAAATCAGAGGGGGGGGAAGAATGAAGGTTGCTCACGCCTTTTCCTAACAGCACCTCTAAGGAAAAAATAAGCAAGTTCGGACAAGATGGGCCTTTTTCTTTTCTTCCTTTCTTTCTTAAGATGGAATTTTTCTAAGTTTAAGGCGGGGTTTGGTATATTTGTTTGAGGTATGTGTGTGGGGACAGGGAAGTGTCTTGCTTGGGGAGCATAAAAACAAGAGTTTCCATAAAAACTTTTGTTATGAGAGATGTGAATACTATTGAGAATAATATAGCTTAAAGCTTAATATGTATAAATCCATGTTTACATGTAATTAGGCAGTAGTTATTTGACTATTGACAGATTTCTTGTCTTAGAGTCGCAAATAGGATTTCCCTAAATACCAAGATTCCTCATAATTTAGGAAATTAAATTGAAAAGCCAATATTGTATTAATTTGCCTATGTTTCCTTTAGTTGCTCCCTTGATCGACCACTCCTCCATCCTGTGTACACAAAAAATACACATGCTAAAGAAGGTTGCAGAAAGAAATGTTTAAGAAGCTTGGTAGATCCATTGTATACAAAGAATGTTTATTCCTTACAGCTTGTCTGAATGATTCATTCTTGACCTTGGCCAGCTAGCCCAATTTTTCCTGAGAAGATGTGATTTAAAGTGATAGACATTCAAGTTACTAAAATTATTCTATAACTATTTTTATTTCAAACTAAGACTTACCTTCTTTCTACTTAGTCTGAATGAATGTGATAGTATAAAGATTATAAAGCGATTCAAGAAAAATTCCAGTCAAAGAGAAGGGTGGTTGAGATGCTTTTTACTTACTAGATTTGGACCTTCCCTTTGAAACAGAAAGTAAAAAAGAGCCTTTTCTTTTATGGGTGTGGTAGACACTGTTGGTTGCCAATTCTCTTCCTTTTTTCTCTGCAAAGCCAGTGTAGCTATGTGACCCAGTTCGGGCCAATAATACATGAGGGGAAATTGGCTCAGGTGGGAGGATGGATTTCCTTCTGCCAATAATTTTTATTTCTGATTAAAACAGAGGTGGGGGTTTGATAAAATTGTATGAAGATGTGGTCTTAGAGTTGTAACAGCAATTTTGTTACCATCAGATGACCATCCAAAGATAAACATTCAACACTCAAGGATGTCAGAGTGGAAAGATTTTTTTAAAAAAGAATCTTTAATGGCATCATCGAGACACTTCCCAACCCTGGAACCATTTATCTCCAGATAAATGTACTCTTGGTCACATGCTCTCTGACTTGCAGCTATATGTATCCTGACTAATACAATAAACTTAGCAAAGGAAAGGATTCTTCAGCTAGGGCGCCATTTACCCCATCT
Source organism: Mustela nigripes (assembly GCF_022355385.1). Taxonomy (NCBI): domain Eukaryota; kingdom Metazoa; phylum Chordata; class Mammalia; order Carnivora; family Mustelidae; genus Mustela; species Mustela nigripes. The sequence goes on from NC_081566.1 coordinate 19,266,213, forward strand.
GACATCTCTGTGTAAATTAGAAAGATATTTCTTCCTCTAGATGAATTTTAGGTCCCACTTCCTTTGCCAGGTGCCCTGGTCCCATTCTCGATCTTGCCCCCTTATGAGATACATGGGAGGGCTGCTTCTGCTCAAAGGACTCGGGTTGACGTTGCCAATTCCAAATAAGGAAGAGAGGGCAATGAGAGTTCCTTCTGTTTTCTGCCACTTGTTGACTTAATTCGATTTTTAACTGAGTGGCTAAATTTCAGGCTGTTGTTATTGCTATTACTTTCCATTTTAAACAATGAATTTGTTTGTAACTCCAAATCCAACATTAAACTGTCCATTATTCAAAAATACAATTCTGGGAAAAATACTAGTTAATATAAAATTCTTTTTTAAGTTCATACTATCATACTTCAGCTAATAATCTGTTAAAATTGGGTTGACAAAGACAATATTGAAGCAGTATATCACTTGCAGTATGAAACTGTGATGGTGCAGATTAATTCTCCTATTCCTCTATTTAAACTACTAGAGGCACTTCTTTTGCATGAGAAAGAGAGGTAGCATGACATAATTTAACTTTCACTTGATGCAAATAAGAAATTTACATACTAGGTCAGCTAATACGCTTTAGTTGGCACTAAGTCATCATCATCATTTTTACCCAAAAATTCAAGTTATTAAACAACTTAAGTCAAATTATTTTTCTATGACAATATCTTTCCAGCTATTATTATCATTGCAAAAGCTTAGTTTTGTCTACATAACTGGTAAAATTATTTAACATAACTACAACAGTAGTTATGCAGGAAAATTATTGCTGTTTTGACTTTAAGACATGCAAATTTACAGGAGTGTGACATGCTTTTCCACTCATTAAATATTATACGCTGTTAATTTAGATATTCACTGGTACAAACTCAGCTAGAAACAAACATTAGGACTAACACCGTATGACAAGATCCAGAATAATCTCATATTAGATGATCATAAAATATAGACACAAGATTTTTAAAATCCTTTTTGAACTTACAGATGCATTTGAAAACTCTGAGATAACGCATTTAAAATGTCTAGGTTGGCAGCTGAATGGACAAAGCCCTCATCATAAGTAAACTCAGATATGACAGAGATGTCAAAACTAGACCAGGGAATAATATATATGATACATAATATATGTAAACATATTTACTTATATATATCATCCATATATTTTACAGATAAGTATACATTTGTATGTTTATAGTTATATATTATATATAAAGATATTATATATAAAATATGTAAATAAATATAAACAAAAATAAATATATGTATAAATATATATTTATATATAAGTATATATACAGAGAGAGGAGTCATACAACTCAACTTAAGATTTACTATAAAGTTCTAATAATCAAAATAGTATGGAATTGGCAAGAGGAGAGACACATAGATCAATGAAGCAGAAAAACCCTGAAACAGATTCATCAATATATAGTCAACTGATTTTTGACACGGCGCAAAGTCAGTTCAATGGAGAGAGTATGATCTTTCCAACAAATGCTGCTAAAACATTTCAACATAAATATACAGGAAAATAAGGAAAAAAATAACTTTAACACATGTTTCACAACTTAGGCAAAAATCAACTCAAACTGGATCATATACCTGAATATAAAATATAGAACTATCAAGCTTTCAAAAGAAAATACAGAAATTTGCCTCCCCTTGGGTTTGGTAATTAGTTTTTAGATATTTAGATATGATACCACAAGCACAATCCATAAAAGGAAAAAAATGAATAAATTGGATTTACTGAAGTGAAAAACTTTGGTTTTGCAAAAAAAAAAAAAAAAGGTTAAAAGAATGACAAATTATAGAGGTAGAGAAAATATTTGCAAATCACATGTCCAGTAAAGGACTTGTAGCCAGAATATAGAGAACTCTTATAACACAGCAAAGCATAAATAACCCAATTTAAAAAAAAAAAAAAAAAGATGAGATACTTTTCCAAAGAAAACAATACAAATGGAGAAAAGCATATAGAAAGATGGACTAAGTCATTAATCATTAGGGAAATGCAAATGAAAACCACAATAGATACCTTCATTACAATGGCTAAAAAAATTTTTTTTAACTGACAATTCCAAATGCTGGTCAATACATGGTGCACGACCACTGTCAGTCATTGCTCATGGAAATACAAAATAGTACAGCTAGTTTGGCAGTTTCTCAACAAAGTTAAACATACATTTTTCACATGGGGCAGCAATCTGAGTCCCAGGTAATTATGAAAGTGAACTGAAAACTTGTATATACAGAAAGCTATAAATGAATATTTGTAGAAGTTTTATTCATAATTACCAAAAACTAGAAGCCACTGAGATGTCCTCGGGAGGTGAACAGATTAACAAGTTGCAATATGTCTACGCAGTGGAATATTATTCGGCAATTTTAAAAAATATGAACTTTGGATTCACACAACAACAAAGATGAATCTTAAATGCATTTGCTACGTGAAAGTAACCAAACTGAAAAGAGACACTCTATGATTCTATTTATGCAGCATTCTGCAAAGGCAATACTATAGAGACAGAAAACCCAGATTGGTGGTTGCCAGGAGCTGGGAAGGGTTTGACTGTAAAGAGATGCACAGTTTAGATTTTAGGTGATGAAGGTATTCTGTGTGGTACTGTGGTGGTGGATACACGACCACCTGCATTTGTCAACACCCACAGAATGGTACACTTATTCTAACAAGGTGTAATTTACTATAAAACTAAAAGTGAAATATACTATATGCAAATTTTAAAAATGCATGAGGATGTGGGGGAATCCCAGGATAGAATGCAGACTAAGAAATCTACCTGTATTACAAATAGCCTACCTATCTGAAACGGGTGGGGGGAAAGGAGCTGACCTAAGTAACTTTGGAAATGTGTTTGGACTAAAGCAAAAGCTGCTTTACTATAAGGGGTGTAAATTGGTAAATTTGTTCTCACAGGGGTAAAAGTCAGCAATTCTGAAACTACTTTGCATGTATACTAGGGTTGAACAAATAAATCAATAAATTTTAGCTAATGGAAGCTAGGTTTCTCACTGTCAAAGAAAAAAAAAGAAATTACAAATAAGCAGAGAAGGCTAGAATGAATTCTCGGGTTCTAGATTAAATCTGGTGATTACCAGTATGAATTCACTATGAGTGTGTTGTCACAAGTAGAAAGACATAGAAATAAGTATTAATTTGTGCGTATATATATATGGGTCAGCAAACATACATTTCCTTGTCTATTTGCCAAAGGGCCTAGAAGCAATGATACACATTAGCCATGAGTGCCCAGACCTTGTTTTCTAAGTATCAAACTCCAATAAAAGAAACAAAGGCTCCTTGAGAAATGGCTGATTCTGTGACTAGGACAAGGAAAATATGTAAGTTGGAAACTTCTTGTAGTGCCATAAAGAAAGGAAGTGCTCATGAATGGAGGGAGGGAGAGATGGGAGGGGGAGGGAGGGATAGGGTATATTTGGAGGTATCCAAGACTACTAACAAATGTGGTGCCATGCTAGCAGAACTCACAGGAATTACTTGCACTAATGGCTAAAATCTATTACAATGACACAGTAAAATTACACAGTGAACCATTAAGGGGGATTAGGCAGAATCTAGAGAAATCCATCCACAGAATTTCCCTTCCAGCCCAGGATGGGGCAAGCCAGGTGTGCCTCCTTTTTTGGTTGTGACCATGCAGTGGCATGCATTGAAACGTTTCTCCTAGGGAAGCCCATTTGAGATTCGAGATTAGCTTAGGAATTTTATTTGGGACAAGTTGGCATCCTTTGCCTGGCAACTACCAAAATCCCAGTGTCTCAGAAGGAAGCAGGTGTTCAGTGCCTTAAGTGGACAAAACCACCTCAGCAGTGTAGAGAACTTTTCTTATCAGGGTGGGGAACCTTCCACAGGGCAAGCTCCCAGATGCCATCCAAGGACGACCTTGCAGGCAGACCCTTCTAAACACAGCAGCTTCTAACCTATATTAACTCTTTCTTGTACAGGGCATATGAAAAGGACACAGGAGCCAACCTAAAATTACTCCCAAGGCTGAAATTGGAACAATCCAAACAACAAAATAAGTAGTTATAGCATTGGATTATAATTCAAAGAATAAAATAAATGCCGATGAGGTTATACTGATATAAATAAGTAAGGAAAATAAACAAATAAATTAGTTGTGGTAGGCGTGTGTAGCTTTCTTTTGTGTGTGTGTGTGTGTGTGTGTAGCTTTCTTACAGAAGAATTTTAGATAATAAATGTAGAAGGAATCAGGGATATTGAAAATAACCATCAGCACACCACAGTGATAACTGCTGCAGTCAAGATCCCTTAAAATTAGAAACAGAATATATGCACAGCCTCAAAATATCTCACCAAAAGATATTTATTAGTTACTGTAATGGTTGAAACGTTTATGTGCCCACAAATTCTTTGATAATTGTCTTTCTTGGAGGTGAAGCTTAATTCCCTTTTCCTAAAATGAGGATTGGACTTACTGATTTATTCTAACAAACAGCATAGAAAGAGAAAAACAGTAACTTTACAGTAGAGAAGCCTGACAGACACCATTTTAACCAAATGACCAAAGTTAACATCATCAGTAGTAAGTCATATTGATATCATGTACCCCTCCCTCATGTGATGTGATGAAAAGAGCAGTTTGCCTCTGTGACGTCATTTCCTCAAATCCATAAGCTCAGTCTAGTCATGAGAAAATAGCAGAAAAACCTCAATTCAGGGATGTTCTACCAAATACCTGACCAATATTCTTTAAAATTATCAAGGTCATGAACGACAAGGAAAGACAGAGAAACTATCCTGGATTGAAGGGGACTTAAATGCAATGACTAAATGTAACATAGACTGGATCTGAGAACCAAAAAAAAAAAAAAAAAAAGGTCATTGATGGAAAAACTGGCGAAATCACAGTGAAGTCTGTAGTTTATAGTATTGTACCAATGTTAGTTTCAGTGTCTGTCTTGTACTGTGGTTACATGACCGGTTGACATTGGGGGAAGCAGGATGAAGGATATCCACGAGCTCTCTGTATATCTCCAACTGTTCTGTAAATCTGAAGTTATTTAAAAAATAAAAATTTCTAATCATTTTGGCTAGCACACACTAGCTGTTAGCTTCTGTTAGTTAATTGACTTAGTAATCATCCCCAGAGGGTGCTAGTGTTAGGAAATCTCTCATTGTCTCTAAATAAAGTGTGTTTTTTAGGATGAGTGATTTTAGTGGCATTCATAAGCTTGGGAAATTTCATTGCCCTTTAAATGAACAATATCATGATGGAAAGTGACTAGGCAGACAGTTCTAAAAATTACTATTTGGTCAATTTTTGAGTTGCTGGGATACTTTGGTTTTATCGTACAATCTGTGGAAACTGGTTTCTAGAATGCCAGCCTGCATGGGCAAGAACTGGATGTGGGCTGTGATCCCCGAGGCAAGATGAGCTAGCTACACAGCCCCCAAGCAGGCTGTCACCCTCCTGTCCCGCTACCCATGCTTGTGTTCTTGTGGCTGTTTGGAAGTCAATGACCTGGGATGCAGGAATCAAATCAACACTAAAGCCAGAAATATCTAAAAATGGGACAGTATGAAAGTGCGGCGAGTGTGGGCCTTACTGCTGGTCCTGAAGTCTCTAGATATTACTTCAACAGTAGTCAAGTGAGAAGCTGCCCAAGAGTAAAAGGGTAGCCTTGGAATATGGACTTACTATAAGCTGTATTATATTCCTACCTATGCTTCATCCTACAGTAAAATGCTTGTTTTTCTCTAAAAGAGCTTTATAGTTTTACCCTGGCTAAACTCCTTGCTTCAAGGCTTTTGTAAAGCTCCAGTGAAGTAGTTTTTGCTTATTAGTTATGTTTTTACCTACTTCCAGAAGAGATCTAAGATGGCTTATTCACCAAACAATTTTGCTAACCCTAGGCCTCCATTCTTTTCCAGACCATCTGTTCCTCTTCACCGTGAAGTCACAGTACTAAATTTGTGACAGTACAATAATTTCCATGGTAACAGGATGTGGTCTTCACCACTGAATCCTGATTTTACTCTGACCAAGATCAAGCAGCAGGAGGATTGGGGAGTATATGCTGACATTTTCTATTCTTTTTCAAGTTTAGTTTCTCTGAAATTCTTACTTCTGATTCTAAAATCTTAAATTCAGCCTGGATATGTGTTTTTGTATAGTTTACATATGAAGCATTTGTCCAGGAAATGATCAGATATACAAGTCAAAAAATAATAAGCTGAGAAGTATCACACAAACCTACACACACACAGGATGTATAAACTTGCTCAAAGGTGGGATGGTTAGCAAAGTCTTGGTTTGTAGAGAAGAAAAGAGAACACGGAATCCATTTAAAAGACATGAAACTTCTAAGCTAAGAGATAGCTCTGATGACTGTGATAAGCAGTGGGAGGCAGATGACCTAGCTCCTACTCAACGGTTTATCTTGCTTAGCACAAGGAAGACATAAAATGGTCTTTCCATGTGAGCTCAGACCTTCCAGCAGGTGATAGATAGGCAGCTTTATTCTTACGAATGACCTATATCGGAATAGTTTGTCCATTTGTTTTAATCTTACACAGCTCAGTTACACAATTTTTCAAGAACTTCTTAGAACATTTGCTCTGCTGTGGAACTGAGTAAAGGGCAAGAACTTTTAAGAGAACTAGTCATTGGAAATCACCAAAAAAATACCTCAGTGGTGCATTGATCTAGCAATTTTACAGGGCAGGCTGTAACGGGCAAGTACTGTTATATTAAGGCTTTGCTGGACATATTATATAATGTATTATATACATGAGATACATATGTTACATATTATTTATTAGATAGTATATAATAGCTTCCTTGTTGAGTTGATGGGGTAAGTGGGAGAAAGTAATGGGGAAAAAGGGTGATAAGGGAATAGAAAGAACTAGAGAAGCTAAAGTGATTTACACTAATTTTAAAAAAGATAAGAAATTACCCACAGTAGAGAAGCTATGGAAGGAAGAGGAAGAGGACACAGGAAGTAGGGTAATGAGAGAGGAGGGAAATGACTGAAAAGCAAAGAAGGGCTATTTGGACAGCAGCTGCTCTGTGGTGTGGGGCTTTGGGGAAATAAATAAGGATTTTAATTAAGTTCTAGTTATGTGGTGTGATTTACTACTTTGCTACTTCTTTAAGACTAGGGTGAAGATAAATGATCTTTCAAAGCTCTTTAAAGATAGGTTTGCGATTATTCTTTGAATGAGATGAAATGTTTAGATGAACATTACAGATGGAGTAACCCCTAGTTTGGTTTTACTAATATATAATCAGGCTGTCTTGATGAACACAATCAGTGGTGCCACCGCTTACTGTTGTCTCCTACCCTTGGAGAATATGTTGGCCAGAGATGAGTAGCATTCTAATGGCCTGGTTTCTAACTCTAATGAAATTTAATTTTAGCTTTAAAGAATTTGGAATTCAGTTAAGTCAAACATGGAAAGGTAGAAAAGTCACTATCATTGCTTCAGGGAGGCCTAAGGCCAAGGCTGAGACCCAATTTTTGAGGCCTAAGGGAAGGTGAGACTGGATTACAGAGAGCATCATGACAACTGAAGGGCAGGATTACACGGACAGGGAGACACTGCATTCAGGTCTGCTCCTATTTGGCACAGACCTCTGTGAGTCTTGCTACAGACTGCAATTGCCTCAGAAAATGCAGAACCTCCTGCTAGTACTCACATCTAGGGATACGGTAATAACAAGTGGTAAGGAAGACCTTGCATGAAGGTCATCATTGCTTTTGATGTCATCATCATTTTCCAAGTATGAACATCATAATGCCAGGATGTGTAATGATTCAGGGGAGGGTCAGGTTACATAAGATGAAGGTGATTATCACAATAGGAACAGAGACCACGAGAAAAGTAGAAAGGATCAGCTCTTCCCAAGTGTCCTATATAACTTTAGTCTATAATGTGTGCTGTGATTTTAAAACTGGGTTCTGTGGGAAGATAATTTTGAGCACATTGCATAATATATATATTTTTTCTTTGGGGGAAATATATACTTGCATGTTATAGGCTCTGAGAAGTCTCACCAAGAAAAAGAAAATCCTGCTTAAACTACTGTTTCTAAAACTTTTTAATCACGAAATACATTATGTTAACAACATCTATAAAGATCCAAAGAGGCTAGCATTATTCAGGACATACATTGGTTAATATTGGGGTAAGATGATGTATAGGAAACCATCTTATAACAGATTATATTACTCTTATAGCTCAAAAAAAAAAAAAAACACTGAGGCATGTAAGTATTGTCAACCTATATTCAATTACTGTGACTTTTTAAAAATTAATTACTGTGACTTTTGATCTTCCTGTAATTTCTGTGTACAGCATCACCCTACCATATAGCCAGATGTTTCATAAAAACTAGGTGAGGTTTGTATTTGGTACTCCATCAAGATGCATGCTTTTCTCAATTTCTCCCAAAAGCTCAGTTCTTTCATTATGCCTGTTACTATGCAGGAACTCTCATGTGGCAAATCTCAAGGGTGTGATCTTTTGGAGGATTGCATGCATCAGAGTTTTTTAACTCCCCCCCACCAAAACCAACCTGTTTCCTCCGTTAACTTTCTGCTAAAGAGAACCTGTGAATAAACCCATCTTGTCACCAGGCTAGCCAGGTTACATACGTGCAGCATTAACGGGGCTTGTTGAAAATACACCTTTACCCTAGAAAAAAAAGTTCAAGGTAGGGGTTTTCAGAACTGGAGCAAGATCTCAGGAGGAAATGTTTTGGGTTAGATGGATCTTTAAAGATTCACAGACTGTACCATTGAGAGTCATTCATGGTCTTTACATGAAGGGGACTCAATCTGTAATCTGATGCTCTACTTGAAGGAGTCATACTGGGGGCACCTGAGTGGCTCAGTTGATTAGGTGTCTGACTCAATCTCAGCTCAGGTCTTGATCTCAGGGTCCTGAGTTCAGGTGCTGGGTGTGCAGCCTACTTAAAATAAATTAAGAAGCCATGCTTGACTGTGTGGTGTATTTCTTTTCAAAAGTCCTAGAATTGCTGGTGCAGTGTTTCATTTGTAACATCAAGCATGGGGCAGTATCTTTTTACATTTAATGAATAAATAAATGGCTGTCTGCATGGCTGGGGATTTCTATTTTTATTTTTACTATTTTTTTATTTTAAAGATTTTTTTTTTTAATTTATTTGACAGAGAGGGAGAGAGAGAGAGATCACAAGTGAGCAGAGAGGCAGGCAGAGGGAGAGAGAGAAGCAGGCTCCTTGCTGAGCAGAGATCCCGATGTGGGGCTCGATCCCAGGACCCTGAGATCATGACCTGAGCTGAAGGCAGAGGCTTAACCCACTGAGCCAC